>NW_017280156.1:335115-417937 GCF_001594065.2 Cyphomyrmex costatus
GAGAGAGAGAGAGAGAGAGAGAGAGAGAGAGAGAGAGAGATTAATATTAGATATTAGTAGGAATTGTCATTTAATAAACAGTTTCCTTTGTTAATGTATACCACGTTTACTCGATATAATGAAGCAATTATAACATTGCGAGGTTTCAACCGCAAAATCCCTCTTAGGCACCACTGTGCGGCGCGGTGGGCAGAGTAAAGTCGTGGAACGTGAGGTCGCACGGCGGACCCGATCGAGCCTCTTTCTACTCACTAACGGCAGGGACGCCTGCGGGGTGGGAAGAGAGTACCGCGGGGATAAAAGAGGGAGGGAGACAGGGTTGGCGAGCAGCGGGGGCTCGCAGAAGAGGGGTAAACGGAGCGCCTCTTGGCGTGGGAATGGGGCGCTCTGTGGACTCAGAGGGGCAGGCGGAGGGTGTAGTCGCGGGAAGGTTGGCAGAGTGGAAGGATAGTCAAGTGGAAGTAGTAGGGGTAGGCGAAAGGGGTTGGTGGCGCGGGCGAGAGGGGTTGCCGCGAGTTCGGTGAGCCCGCAGTTCTCAGGGTGGCTCGTCAGTTCGGCGGACGACCGTGCGAGAGCGCCGTCGTGGTCGCCGTGATCGATCCCTATCGCTCTCTATCCGCGGCGGCATTCGCGCGCCCGCACCCCCGATAAGCGGAACGTGCCGCGGTGGAAGAAACTCCTCGCGGTGGAAGAGAGAGAGAGAGAGAGAGAGAGAGAGAGAGAGAGAAAGAGAGAGAGAGAGAGAGAGAGAACGAACAACCCCGTTGTGCGCGCGAAGGGCGTCACGAATCGCTGTCGTCGTGGCGATGACGTCGCGCCGCCGACGTCTGCTGGTCGTAGCGACGTCGCCAGCCGCCGAGTAGTAAGGCCTCACTACAGGCGCGACGACGCCAGCCGAGCAGCCTGAAACGGCCTTCCGACGGCGCGTGGACGCGGTGGCGACGGCGGGGAAACCCCCTATCGACCCTATCGCCCGTGGTGACTGGCTAACCTTGCGGCCCGTCTCTAGACGTTCTATCTAGCAACAGCACCAAGGTGCGTCTCGTTCTCCTCGCGCGTTCCCAATCCGAGATTTCCCACCGCGACCGAATCTAACCCACTCTCCCCGCCCGCGACGATCCACCTTGATCCACGTTGACGCGTCTAACCCGGTCAATCACCCTCTTTGGCACGCGCAAATCCGTCGAGCTTGCCTGTCAGCCAGCCAGCCAGCAGCTAGCGGTCGGTGGCGGTCGGTGTCGCGGTCGGAGCCGCGCGCGTCGAGTGCCGGTCGAGCTTGATCGAGCCTCAACCGCGTGCGTCCACGAGAGAAGTGACGCCAAGTGTCAGAGCTGCGGCATCCCTCTCCTCTCTGCGTTCACTCGTGGGGTGTTCCGCAGCATCGTGCGTGCGTGCGTGCGTGCGTGCGTGCGTGCGTGTGGTAAACGCGGACCCGCATCTCGGCGGGAACACAAATCAATTTCACCGCAGAGCAGGGCACGGTGCGTCGCACTCTTTCGTTAGATCGCGATCGCCTGGCACGTTAATCGTATATATGGGAATCTCGAGAGCCGTGGGGTGGCAGAAAATTACATTCCGCTCAGGTTCCGTGGAGGATCCCGTGGAGGCGCGTACGAGATGATTGGTCAACGCGGCCGGCAACACGGACTGTAATTAATTTCTTCGCTGTTCGGGGGAATATTGCGTTTTGTCCGATATCGCCAATATTAGAGCAGTCATCGAAGATCGGTTCGAGAAAGAGAAGGAAAGAACGATCGGGCGGCTGAGAGCGAGATTATATCTGGAGCGGGGAGGTATAAAAGTAACACACCCCCGGGGGTGTGTATGTGCGCGACGAATGATCTTCTCCCTCCTGCACGCGCGAATAACGAGCGGGATATGCTCCTCGCGTTCGACGACACTATCGTAATCAGTTAATTTCCGGGCGTTAAGCGGTTTCGTCGGCCGGCGAACTGGCGATATTCGGGACGACGAGCTCGAGATACCCCTTGTATGACAATTCGGCTGCGGCAGGTGCGCGGGATAATCGTCGGCGGTGCTATCGCGATCAATTCCTTCCCAGGGACTGTGCGGAGGGTTCTTCGCGCCTCTTCGTCGTTCACGGGCATTTACAGGATCAGCTACGACACGCGAGAGCGTAGAACGCAAGAAGAGGAATCGAAAGAGATTACGGATCGATACGGTACGTCTCAGTTTGAGGTATACCTCTGGACTTCGTCACTGTCGCGTGTTAAACGGGATTGGAATTTTTTCTCGTTTATCAATCTGATAAGATTAAAGAGATTCGAAAGAGAAAATAAGAGAGAGGAAGAGAGAGAGAGAGAGAGAGAGAGAGGGACAGAGGAAAAAAGTCAGTATTAGATCTTCCGGTGCTGTCATTACCGCACCTTGGAAAGTTGAAAATTTGATCTCGATAGTTTTGAAAAGGCGACTAAAGTTGGAATTAGATTCCTAGACTTATTATTGTTGTATATACTTGATATGAACGGAAACCGGGTCGGCCGTATTTGTGCACAGGATTAATCAAATTGAAAATTCGGCATAGTTATATTTGAAAACGTTAAAACTCGATTTTATTGGAATATATCCAAAGGGTAAAGAGATTAAAATCATAATCAATTTTGTGGTCATTGACACTCACACGCATGTGGGCGAAAAGCCTCAATATTTGCGTTAATTGCATTATAATTAAACAAATTTCGTATATTATTCCGCCGGTATTGCACATTGGCACCCTATGACGTTGCACGATAGCACGCAATAATGCGAGAGTTCGATAAATTTCTAATGCAATTTACAGAAATATTGGGGCGTTGCACTGGTATACGATTGCAAGCGCGAGTACATCTTGCTAGTTTCGTTCCGCTGATGCTTTATTAAATTTCATAGCGACGGCACATCCTTCGCCGGTAATCGATAGGTGACACATATTCTACTGAAAAACGTATCGGAGAATAAAAGATAAACAGCTCGCGCGTCTTAGATGAACACTGCCGCGCGCGATCCAAGACGACAAATGCGAGGCGTATTTTATCACGAGCGAGCCTATTTTTCGTCGTAGTTAATTAGTCGTGACAATCGACGAGACACACGCTCTCCATTCTATCTGTTTAATCTATCTAATTACTCCATGACGAAACGTAATGAAATTATGAATGGATTAAACAGCGGTGCGACAGAGCGTTCCATGCTGCTTTAATTAAGTCGCGTGACGCGCGCGGTCGCCGCGAGTTAAGCCACCCTCTTCCCTGCGAAGGAAAAGAAAACTTTCGATTATCAATGGCTGTAATTTTCACAAAATCTTCCTGCGAGAAACTCTACAATGTTAAACGGGGAAAACGCGCGCGGAAAAGAGAGAGGGACGTTGCGTTCTTTAGCGATAGCACCGCTTTTATGCCGTATCTTGAATTCAATGTATCACGCACGTATCTTTGAATACTTGGATTATTTTAATCTTCTCGCTATTTCCAACGTTGTGAATACATTTCGCGAACAGGAGCTCCGGCACAAGGATTACGCGATTCCCGGCTGTCTTGAAAGCGCGCAACACACGCTCGTATATAGCGAGAGATCGAAGGGCGGACAATCCGCGTCGCCTCCCCTCGCCTCGGTGCGATTCGCGATTTGATATCATTCGACAAGTGTATTACCGTTCGTGATAAGTCGCAGAAATCGGGATTGCCCTGGGCTGTTCGCTCGGGAGACGGTACATGAATGCCCATTGTCCGTGATATCTATCTTACAAACGATCACGTCGACGAGGATCATTCAACACTGCCCGACTCTTAAACCCTACTCGATCATGGCCGTACTTTATCTCCATTTGCAGTAGACAAACACACAGCTTGAAAATTATGATAATTATTATCATACTTCTCCGATTTATATACGTGCATGGTTGAAAAAGAGAGTTATTTAATCAAAATGTAACTCGCGTTACCGTTACTCGTTATTCATTTAAAAAGGTAACTTCATCGTTACCATTACCTATCGTTATTCAAAAATCAACGGGCCAGTACAACGTCTGTTATTTTTTCATCAATTTTTGATAAACTTTTTTTTTCTTTTTTAAATGCATTGTACGTGTAGCGATAAAAGTTATACAATTACATTCATTATTCGCGTTATTCCCAAAAATGTTACTATTGATATGTTACTCAAATGAGAAAATGTAACGTCGTTACACCCATTCGTTACTGAATCAAAGTAATTGTGACAGTAACGACGCTATAAATAACGCGTTACTCTCAACCCTGCATATTATACATATATTGGTATTGATGTACATTGTGAGTATAGCCAGGAAGAAAACGACTTATGAATACGTTATCAATTTTTCAAAATTACCTTTTTTTTTTAGAAAAACCAAGTTTTCTGGCATGGAGAAAATCATTCGTATACGTTCTCATTTCTTCGCGAGAATGCGTTCTCTTTTCCATTCTTGATTCAAAAAGTACTCGCGATACTTTCTATACAACGTCTCCTGAATAAATTTTACACACATTCGGCTCGAAGTAATTTCTTTAGTAAATAAACATTGTGCAGAACGGGAGAGACAGCGTATAATTGAAGATAAGCAAAACGACGGAAGAGCGAGAATCGTTTCGTCCGTCGAAAGATTCTCAGGAATTTCCTGGAGGTGTCCGTAGCCGTGCGGAAACAATATTCACAAAGAATGGAAATCTTCCTTTCTATAAATAGAGAAACTCGGGAGAAGCACGGAGAGGGTTAAAGTGAGCGAGCTAAACTAAACGGTGACGCGCATGACTGGTCGGCTCTGAGTAGAGCGTCGTCGCGCACACTTGGTCAATTTTTTACTACCCTCGGACTGCTCCCGAATTTGTTTTTGGGATCGATAGGAGGGAACGCGTCGCGGGTTTATTCTGTAAATGCCTCCGGACAGTCCGGACCTACTTCCGGAGGGAGAGGAAAGGGGGAGAGCGTGCAATTCGGAGGCTTTCAGAGAAAACAAATTCCAAGGCGATGGACGCGGGACAATTGTGTGAAAAATTGACAAACTGCGCACGACTGTTCGCTTCGTTCCACCATTTTTCAACCCCCAGTCGACAACTAGCGTTTTATTTTTGACAGTTTCGTTATTCGATATTGATCAAGCGGTGCAAAGCGATAGTGCGGTCACGGCGGCCAGTACGACGGGATTAATTATTTAGAGACAATCGGTTTCGCGGCGATTTATATTTCCCATGGGTCAAAGGGCGTGCAATATGCATGCAGTCGCATGTATAAATGTAGCCCACCAAAAACCGATAGATAACAATATTTCGCCATGCAACTGCCGGTATTATGGTTTAGTAAAAATTTATGAGTTTCGCGCCGCGCTGCCTAGATTTATCAAACTTAATAAGATGCATTGTCTTTGCCGAGAGAGGCGAGAAAGCGGTTTTCAAATCCGTATATAGTTACGAGGGTTTTTTTTCATTTTGTTTCATGTATAAAACACACACACACGCTTAAAATTTCGACATTTCATAGAGTCGGATTTCATCGGTAAAAATAAATACTTCGATTTTTTTTTTTAACAATCTCGCAACAGTGGAATCATGTTTCATCAAAACGCCGCAGTGCTCGAAATTTCTATTACATACGGAGAGAGAGAGAGAGAGAGAGAAGAAGGGAGGGAGAGAGAGAAATCGAGAGAAACGTTTCAGCGGGCAAGGGTCGCACGAACCCGCGTAACTAAATGTTCACGTTCGATATCTCGATAGTGTAATAAACACCGTCAAGCTAAATTGAGAAAATTATATTCCTCTTGCCGACGGGGTGAGCTCTTTCATATTATCGAAGCTGAAAAGGCGTTTAAGTGTTTGTGTACTCTGAAGATCCCGGGAGCGCTGACAGTGTGGCATACAACACCTCTGGCCGGGGTATTCCCTCGGTTAAAGTGGCTATGTGCGCGCGCTGAAGAGGCTACCCCGGGATATAGTACCCGGGGTAATACCGGAGCGCGGGAGATATAGAAGGTTGAACTAACAAACCTCCCGTTTCCCTAGGTAAAAAACTTTGAATACCACGAGGTTTCCGGTGCCCCGGAAAAGAGAAAAATTACTCGGTCGCAACAAGAAGTAATCGTCGTTGTCGCGCGGCATAAGTTAAAAATAGACACTGACACTCTGGAGAATAGTCACCTCTCTGAAAAGTCTGAATAGCGAGACGCAGTGAGATGTAACAGGGAGGGAAGAAACTCGCAGAGAGAGAGAGAGAGAGAGAGAGAGAGAGAGAATTGTTTTCTGCGCGGCACAAGAGATACTTAGTAAGAGTAAGCACGCCACCGTGTTGTTTACCGTTCCAAACGCGGAGATCCCTCGTGCGCTCTTTGTCATCGGGAAAGCCTAAGGGGCCTTCGAGAGGGGGATGTTCCACGACCGGAAATTGAACGCGACCGTTTACGACTGTGTAATAACTGGCTTCGTACCGGACCACTTAAACAGCAATTGTAGGTCATCTCGACGAGTCACTTGGCACGACACAATACTGCGTTCTCTCTCTCTCTCTCTCTCTCTCTCTCTCTCTCTCTCTCTTTCTCTCTTCGTGTAGCGAACCGAAGCTACTAGTCGAGATTGTTGACAATGAGATAGGAAAGTGCCTCTCGAACGAACTCATTGAAAACTAAATGCCGACGAATAACGATTCGCCCGTGAAACGGAATGGCCCGATGGCCAGAACGATACAAACGTGATTAAAAATGTATCGATGTTACATTTAACCTTTAGAGATCTCCGGGAGACGTCGTGTAATGTCCCATTCTCACGCTACCTTTTATATTTCCTCATTCGGAATTCTCGTGATCAACAGATTTTTAGTTCGGGGCTCCGGTATAACCGACGTAATTAATTCTCGCAAAAACTCTTACAGCCGTACGGCTCGCGTAATTGCGTTATCACCTTAATAAGTCTCATCTGGAAAGGTCCAAGGCAAAAAGTGAATAGGATATTGAATTATTTTAAAGCCGCTTTTATCTCGTTAACGCTGTGGGGGTCAGCGACGTTTGAGTGGGGCCAGACGGAGTAATTAATCTCTGTATTAATTTCGCATTTGAAATAAGATCTCGAAATTCTGATTAGTTTCTTGACTCAAAGTTTAAATTTCATTGCGTTTTATTGCAGAAACTGCGACCGTTTGGGTGCTTCAAACAGCTTTAATAAGATCGCTTTCTACGTCGGACTAGAACATTGACGTACATGTACGGTTCTAAAAGGTAGCAAGTCAACTGGGAATGCATCGATCGTCATTTCAAGTACTGCACGAGGTCGTTCTACGAGCCGTTCTTGACGCATCGGCCAATCGCGACAACGATCGAAGCGCGTTTCAAATTTTATAGCTCTAATTTCGCTGAAGGTCTGATTGGCTTGAAATGCTTTTCATGTTCGATCTTTCGGTGGAAAGGTTTCCCGACTTTGATCTTAAAAGTCCGAAGAAAGAGAGAAAAAGGAAAAGAGAAAGGGATATTTGTTATTGGAATAATCTAATTTTTTTTTTCTTCTGTTATTAATCTTTTGTGTTCTTTCTCTTTTTACATCTTTAAATTAATAATTTTTTATTATTTGAAATTTTATTGTCAACGATAAATAATTTTGAAAAATAACGCGAAGGAAACCGTGACGGTTTATTGCGTAGTACGAGTAGTCTATTATTCCAGCTCTTTTGTAGAATGACGTTCGTTCTACCGGGACTGAAATTATTGTTCGACGTAACTTGGAAATCTTGCCGGAATGAAATGGTCGTCCCGCTAATGTCGGGATCCACCCAACTTATCAGATTTCACATAGTTTCAAAGAAAGTTCATAACGCATACATTTTTACGATTCCTCGTAGTGCATACACTTCTGTGGAAGTTTCGCTCGAATTTAAAGAACGCGCGAAACCACGCGGATGTTTATCAAGTAGGAAGTTTGTCTTGCTGTAATAAAAGTCGACCGGTAAAAAAAACGAAAAAAAAGAGTGGAGACTGAAGGTCTGGAGGGAAACTTGTGGGTGTCCTCCTTCTCAAAGTCGGACGGTCATGTTAGAGTGAGGAGGCATCTTCTTGTAAATTTAATGGCGGATCGTGTTTTGCAGACGTCGACTTTCTACACCCTTTCCGTTTATATCACTCCTTCGTCCACTTTTCGCCGTTCTTCACGCAGCTCTTCCCTTCTGGCGTCATATATATTCCCATAAAAAAAGTTCGCGACATGATCTTGTCATTCACGTCATCCTCAGTTAATATAACACTAGCGAGATCACTCGCTCTCATGACCGAACATAAACCATCCTGCGGGCATCGTGTGTTGGCAGATCAGTTTCACACATTCTCGAAATACTGCAACTGAATTTTCCTCCTCCTCTCTTGACACTATCTCTCTGTCTACCTCTCTGTACTACCTCCCCCCCCCCCTCCTCTCCTCTTCTCTCACCCACACGTACGCACGCAAACACATACATAGTTTGCATCAATCTCAAATCCATGTTCATTATGGATAGATTCCTAAGCCATTAACATCCCTTATAATCTTATCGTTCCAAGCAACGCCGTCAATCCTCTTTGCTGTAAGCCGTCCCTTTTCCATCTCAATTTTCCCGATCATTCCTCACCGTCCGGTAATCCTGTAAAATGATAATACGATGCGATGTCGCTGGATTCGGTGAAATAATAGTGTGTCAGCGTTCTATCAATTAATTCGTTGTTCGGTCTCACACCGGAAAAGTCGCATCAGTATAATAGTCACGAGATATGTATTTTTCATTTCGCGCGCACAGAATTTTTCCCGGGCGACAATTTCTTTTCATCAGACTGACAACGAGAAGCCGGAGAGGAGAGATGGTTTTTGCTTCTGGCACGAACATAAATAGATTTATTCGATTTCGTCTGTGATCAGAGATGTTTTCTCGCGCATTTTCCAGGGAACAGACGCTACGAAAGAAGAAGAAGAAGAAGAAGAAGTGAAAAAGTTCACGTAGTGTGGAAACACACTGCAAACATCCGAGACGTCGGGGAAGTGTATAACGACGCGACGGCGACGACCTGCAGTTGTGAAATTTCTGCTAACCTCGAGGATATGTTATTCCTGAAGGCACAGGTTCGAGTCGCGCGGATCAAATGCACCCGCAATGGCGGCGGAAAGTGGGCCAGGTCGGCTGTCGGAGCCGGTAAGTTAACGGCGACAATGTAAAGCGGTTTCATCCCTTTGCCCGGTTCGATAGCGCCTCGCGGCTGCGGGATTAAACTTTAGATAGAATCTCGAACTTTATTTATCTACTTTGATAATGCGCGAGAGACGAGGCGATGCTTTATATACCGAAAATGACACCGAACAAGATAAAGCTTTAATTTCGGATATGATGTGCGATAAAGCGTGAACGGCGCGTCACTTACCGTAATAGATATCTGAAAAAAAAAAATAAATAAATAAATAAAGAGACTACACTTTTTTTTCTTTTCTAAGTTATTTTGAGAGAAGAATTTTTTCGGAGAGAGAGAGAGAGGTATAAAGAACCATTTGTCCGCGCGTAAACACGAACACGAGTGTAAGAGAAACGCGTCGCGAGAATTAAGGTCAGTGGTTTTGATATCCCGCGTGCTCGGGGGACAAGATCTCTCGTGCTCCGATTCCTTCATTAATCCTCATTATTCTTCGTTAACCTTGCTCTTGTTCCTCATTAATCTCCGTTAATCCCCGACTGGGAGCTATCGCCAACGCCAGTCGTCGCGCGGGAACAGACGAGGCAATGGAAACTGATAATATTCTTGATTTACTCGCCACCCCCTACACACTCTGCTGGTTCTAATCTGGCAAAACAAATAACTAGTTGACTCGAGTTTGTTTGTAGATGTAACCGGGAGTCAGTTGCGGAAGCGATGAGACACGAGCGACGTTAAGGTGCGATCGCCTGGAATGAAGCATTAAGATAAAGACCCACTCCTGCGCGACGTTTACGACGAGATCTCAACCGGTTACAGACTCGCGAGCTCGGAATTCACGAATTTCAAAGATAATCAAGTACGTGCCCTTCGCGAAATATCGGCAGCTTTCTTTGCTGTCGTCGCTCATATCGAATGTCGAGCGCACAAAGCCCCGCGGCTTTCCACCATCGCGGCGACGAACCACCATCTGTCCGTTTAGCTGGACTCGGTTGAATTTGCGGAAACGCAAGCGTCAATCGACTCCTTTCTCTCTCTCTCTCTCTCTCTTTCTCTCTCTCTCTCTCTCTCTCTCCTCTCGTGGCGGTTATGAGAAAATGTATCTTGACGGACACTTGACGAAACTTCCGATCGAGCCGATTCTCCGCGTATAGTACGTACGTTCAATTGTCACGGATTATTCTCGTGAGTGGGAGTCACGATCCCGGTGTTGGTGCAACGACGCGGAATGCTACGCTCGTTGCCTCGAGAACGGAAGCGATCGTCGTAATAAATCGATCGCGGAATTCTCGCCGAAGAATTACAGCGGCCCGCGTGTCGTGCGTCGAGAGTACCACCGCACTTTCCAGGGTCGTTTCTTCCGTCATGCGGCGGACGGAAGTCGGTGAACGTGCGGCGTCGAGCGTCGCGCGGGGCTTCTCGTCGGGCTTGTACCCGGTGATTCGGATGAGCGCGAGATGAAAACGCGAGTTACCTCCACATCGCGGGATGTCGTCGGGACTGACTGGATGAAGGGGAGCGGACGTGGGAACGGGATGAGGACAGCCGGGGAAATGGTGATCGGCGGTAACTCGAGACGTCGTTCGCTGATGCTGCTCATTACGATCGTGTACTGCTGCTGGCTGCTGATGATCGGCGAATGCGTCGGCCAGAAGCCGATCAACCTCGGCGGCGGCAAGAAGCGCGACGTCTACATCGCCGGCTTCTTCCCGTACGGCGATCACGTGCCGGAGGGTCACATCGGCCGCGGCGTCATGCCCGCGGTGAAACTCGCGGTGGAGCACATCAACGAGCACCCGACGATACTCAGGGACTATCGGCTACACATGTGGTGGAACGACACGGAGGTGAGTTTCTTTCTCTAAAATATATAAGGTAGCGCAAAATCCCGGAACGATAGTTAACGAATCCCTAAATGTGAATTTATCTCTTCTTCGTGGATTTATCACTTTTTTCAATAAGAATACCCGTATACCTTTCTAGAACGCGATGTTATTTCCTTTTGTCTTTCTCTTTATCTTTTTTCCAATTATCCCGTTCTTATGTATTGTCGAAGACAGATTCTTTTTCATTATTATTTGATTACGGGCAAGTCTTTTGTCGAGTTGCGAGTATTACGGTACAATATAAAGCTCGTTAAAGATTAATAAATTATTAATTCGCTTATAGCATGTTTTATTACTGTTCAAATATATCTCTCTCAATCTTGCTTAGATTAAGATTAATAATTCTTGATCGGAATTCTCAATTGTTGAATAAATAATGACATTTGGTAGCAGTAATGTGGGAAATATACTTGAGGCCTCTAGGGACTCCACTGACTCCCGCGGCCGCGCACAAAAATAACATGTTCAATCGAAAATTGATCAATTATTCATAGATTTGGATATTTACATCTTCTTTCGTCATTCTCTCCAGATATATTTCTTTATTTCTCGATTAAATTGAAAACGATGACTGATCAGAATTCCTGAAAACTTTTCATAAAAATGTTATGATTTTTTCTGTTTTCCATTCAAATGTAAGGAATCCAGTTTAATACGTAAGAAAAAAAAGTAATATTATGAAATCCTATTCCATTTTTAATAGCTTGGAAGCTTCCAATTTCGGTAAATGTATTTAATGAAACATCAATTTGTAGGAGATTCAATACTCTATAACGTAGCGAAGTGGCGAGATAACTGTAGTGAGCTTTTAAATTTTATCTTAAAAGAAAATCACAGAAAGCACTTTAGAAATAATTTTCTGGTAATATAAATCGTCGTACAAAATTGCAATATTTATTAAAAGTTAATAATAAATATATGAACATGGCCGGAGACACTACCGCGTCTCCTGATATATATGAAGACCATGTAAAGAATTCAAATCTTAAAATGTAGAATATAATTATTTACGTGTAGCATTATTATGTCATTGAGATGTCCAGTTTTTGTATTATTACGAAATATCTACACGTTTTTAAAAAAAAATTAACCGTCATGTCATTCCATAAAGCAAAATTTCAGCTTTGGAACCTAGTTTTTAACTGCGTTAGAACGATTTTTAACAGAGTTATGAGTAATTAAAGTCAAAATGCTTCCTTTATTTGATCCGCGATAATTCGGTAGCAAAAAATCTTAGGAACAATTTTTAAATATGATTTTATAGGGAAAGTTTTGAGCTTTTTATGTTAGAAAGTCGAAAATTTTCATAAATTACTTCTTAAGCATGTGACAAGCCCACAAAATAACAAAAAAAATTGTATTTTATCCTGCTCATAGTTTTCGACGTATATAAAAATTTACGTGATATTCTTCGCAATATATTAGAATAAAATTAAATATTTTAACGAATTTATTTGCTCGTAAACCCTTGTCTCTCTTTATTATTAGTTTTAAAAACTTAACGAGCCTTCTTACTAACACGTATAAAAGTTACTAAACTCCCAGAAACTCTCAAAAAACACAATGGCTTTTTTAAAATAAAAATTTGAAGCTTTAAAACTAAATTTCGTTCATTTTTACCAAAGTTACGGCTGCTATCAATAGTAATGTGAAAAACTGATATTTCATACTTAATGACCTATATATTTAATTCTCTGCTTAACAGCATGATTGTAAAATTGGGTTACACTATCGCGAAACTCCTCTTCTTGTATCTGTAAACTTTTTGTACATCTATAAAAATTCAGTTGTCGGATGGTTGAAATTTCTGTACTTTACAAAAGAGTCCTTTAAAAACAAGTAACATAACAAAACTATTGAATGTAGGATTTTTGTATATCCGTAAGAAATCCCTTGAATATACGTAATATAATAAAACTGGCCAAACTAATGTTGCTCCGAGGACACATTCTATTGGTATACATAAAATCCATATAACCCGTGTATTATACGGGTAGCCATGCCGGACTAAAAACGAAATGTGAGACCCACCGGTGGATATGCGAATTTTCATGAGGGAAAAACATGTCCTACCCTTAGATATATGTAGCGCTGAGAAACACATATGAGAAACCGATAAAGGATGATAGAAACAAATTTAGCCTTTATGCCACGTCATCGTACACTTATCATTCACAATTGTATCCGCTAACGTATAGATCAGTTTCTATGATTTTCTCAATACTCATCAATTAAACGAGTGCACATGTAAACGTATATACGTACTTTTTTATGCAACTTATCGATCTGTCCAATTCAATTAACAATTCATGATTCGAACGTTAGTGATAATAATATGAATCTGTTTAAGTTTTATCCAAAAATATTATGTATGCCTGTAGAAACTAGATAATGAAAATAGAATTGGATTTCAACGTGCGAAAATGCAATCTGAAATTTAGGTCAAGGAATGAATCAATTTTTATCGTTTGGAAACTTTTAGAAAATGAAAGAGTGATACAAAATGTATATACATATTTATCGCAAAATATCAAATATGAAATTTGATACTTGTAGGGCGAAAAGCGTGATTTGATCTCGTTCTCTTTCTTTTAAATCTATTATCGGATTTTTTAAAGCAGACTCATCGTGTCTGTTTTACACAGATTGACGCGCGGAAGGGTGGCTCACTGCTAGCGTTATTACATCCTGAAAAGTTATTTTGCTATGTTATTATTATCACACGGCAGCGTCTCGACGTCAAGTGCATAAAAATAGCGTCAGGCCGTATGCGACCATGCTCACGCCATTATCTATCGTCGAGCGCTACACCTCTTTTCTGGAAATTTCGCACCTCGGATTTTGCTATTAAAATTTTTCAGAGAATAATACTATACAGTGGGAAATCTAATGAAATTCTCTTTACAATTATATTTTTAATGGGTTAGTGGGTCAACCGCAATGTTATTACCACTTTTTTTTTTAATGTACTTGAAATGGCCTCCATCGGCGGCGAACGTGACATTCGTTATTCCTTTATTTATTCTAATAATAAAGCTGAATGCGTATATTTGTTTTTTTTTTTCAAAACAATATTAATTGAAAACAGCTTACCAATTGTCGAAACGGTGAACATTTTTGCAAAATAATTAATCGAATGATTCTTAATCTGTTTCCGTTTATTTGTTTATTTGAAATAACGTTATTTAAAAAAAAAAAGAGCCACCAATTTTATCTGAATTTTAACACCAGACGCAACATTAATTCCTCTCCATAGTTCTCTATAGAGCGGTAGGTAATGATATTTTTATAAAAGAGTAACATTTAATAAAAATTAAAAACTAAACAAATTTATTAATTATTAAATATTTATTTTCGTTTGAAACGGCATCAGAAATATGGCTGTACGAAGTACGGACTACTCGCTAGCTAGTTATTAATAAAACTTTTATTGATATTGATTTTTTCGTGTGCGCCACCCTGTTACATTATACATTTTAAAACACGCTCCGATTCGCTCAGCGCATCGAGACTGTAACATAAAGTCGTTATTACGAATCACCATGTTACAGCCGCGCGAAAATGATCTCCGCTCGGGATAATGGTAATGGGGACAGATGCGGAATAGTACGTTTTTTTCCACTTTGCGAATCGAGAATTAAACTCACCGAAATCACACACAGCTTCCCGCCGCTAGCAAAATTCGTCGCGCGAACGTGACGCATTTGGATCTGTCGGGGAATATTTGACGGGTGCAGAACGCATTGTCCCGAGAGAGAAAGAGAAACAGGGTGAGAGAATCGGGATCATATATAGGAGGGAGGGCTGGGCTTTGCCTTTGCCAGCCATCGCCGATGTTGCGCATCGGTCGATACATTCAGCCAGCAACCGCCACACTTGTATCTCAATTTCCGCTGAATTAGGGAGCTATCGACGCGCAGGACGATTTATCGCGTTGTTTACCGCCGCGATCGTCGCGACGGCACAGCGATCGTCGCGAATTGCGCGAAATCCTCTTCGATTCCACCCGCAAAATGAACGATCGCGTCGCCGCGCTCGAGGGGTTGCGCTCTAACAAATTCTATCTCGTCGCGAGGCGTGCAGGTATTTCTCGCGAGCGTAGACCTTAGACATCGACGGGAGACGTTCCGACGTTTCCGTCTGCACGTCGACCGTGTGCATATACGTAGTCCGCCTCTCGCGAGTCGCTCCGCGAACCAGAGAGGTAGACGTGGGGAAATTGCGGAGAAAACTTACTGGAGTAGGAGCGCACACCCGAGTCAAGGATACCCGACCGCGCGACTGCAACTTCGAGGGGGAAAACTTTAACGTTTACCTTTCTCTGTAGCGTCTGGTGGAACTATATGTATGACACCCATACGAACTCGTGCGAGAAAGAGAGAGAGAGTCTCATGGAATTAGGTCCCTTCATGGCTGACGTCTGCATCCGAAGGGGTGGCGCGGATTCGCGAGCGCGCGCGCGCGCACGCCTTAAATTATAGATGGAAATTTATGCGAGTGCTCTATGGGTCGCGCAATGCCTATGAAAAACAATGCGCCGGCGAGTCGTTGAGCGGAACTGCGAGAGGGTGTAAATCACGCAGCTTTTCTCATTTCGAGAAACGAAAGAGTTTGCGGGGGACGCGCACTCGACGTAAGATATTTTCGGTGCTTACCCTCTTTTTCTCACCATCCGTCCGCGAGGGAAGCGCGCTGGAATTTTATTTCATCCTAAATTGACGAGAGAGGGAAAGAAAGAGAGACGCTTATTGCGCCTTTTTTAACAAAAGTACAGTGGGGTGTTATTGTTGCGATTCGCGCTGCTATTTTTTTGTTCTCTTATCGACTCTCTCTCTCTCTCTCTTTCTCTCTCGAAATATGGCAGAGAGGATGTAGAGAGAGACCTGTCGGAAATTTTCTCACACGCGTGCTTTACACTCGAAGCGTTCGCTGACCGGAATGAAAGAATGCAACGAGATTATCTCGTTAAATATACTTGACGTACTTTCGATAAAGCGCGACGCTCTCTACACATATATATATATATATAATATATATATTTAACGTTAGTCTGTGCATAGCCACGTAATACAGTATTATCCTCTTTTCTTCGCAATGAAAGGTAAACAGCCGTGAAACAGCGTTTTTTTTCTTCAACATAATTTCTCGTTCGCTGAACCCGGAGAATCGTGTCGCGATTTACGACACGGCGCGCTTACGCTCGGAAAATCGCCGAGACTTCCAGACATATCGAATTATGAGAGTCTCCAAGTTAGCTCCGCGGAGGAAGCTGAGCTAACGACAAAAAGTGGAGCAGCTTGTACAAAGACGGGAAAGATTAATCGCTTCCGATTACTTGCCGAAAGGATATTGTGAGATGTACGCGTTCGGTGGACAACCGGACCACGTGGTATTTTCAAGTGCGCTGACAGTAGTTACCGCTAAATACGCGTGTAGACGCGTCTGGCTATTTTCGTATATTTTTCACTGTGAACAGCTTTTTTTTTTGCTCGCCAATCGATGCGCATCGGATTTGATTAATTCAACCGTGTAATCGAGCGATGCAGTTTAAAATTAATTCTTTCCATTTTCTCCCGCGAAAGAAATTGCTGCTGGAAATCGACGCGTCGAATTTTCCGCATGGGCGTTCCACGACACGCAATCGCATAATTAAGTTATCCACCGTTCCGTTCAATCGATATCGCTTTCATGACTTAACCCGAGACGTCTAAGCGTAAAGAGATGCCATCTCTTTTCTTTCGTAATGGTATAGATTATTCTTTACTATTCGCTGCGACAATACAGCTCTTGTTGTTTGAGATCGATGAAATGATATCTCTTCCTCTCGTTTCCATAGCACCTAGTTTTCCAAGCAGGCTTGGATTTATTCTTCCTGCCAGCTTCTTCTTTTTACATCTCCGCTGGTTATGGTGCAGATCGTTAAACGGTGACTAATGAACTTACGAGTTGTTCCTCGAGTTGCACGAATCTCTCTCGTAACATAATTTCCAAGGACGGATTTTTATCTCTCTGCTTCGTGATAACCAATGTATCGGAAATCGATGTAAAATAAAATGAGGGGACGTGCAATAAACGCGAGACGGAATATCTTCTAAGTAGCGATAAATGTGGATATAATTTTTAGAAAAAAAAATTTTGAAGGACAGTCGCGTTCACCTTTATGAATTTTTAAATAAAGAATTAACCCGAGATAATGTAAGTAGCTTGCGATGGAATTATGAGGACGGAAAATGCATGGGAGAAAAATAATGGCGCAACAGCATCAGCGGGAGGAAGAGTGAGAGAGTGATTCAGAAAATGTTGCTGGTGCGAAATATCTATTTTGAAAGTAATCTTGATTGATTTTCTGTGGAAATCTCAGACAGCTCATAATAGATTCTACGCTTCGTATATACGCGGGGAGGAACTCGTTCCGTTTCTGTCCAGCCAGAATTCCTATTTTCATCTGTACAATTATATCCTTTTACATCTTGTCTTCGGAACGGGGTCATCCACGGTGAACGCAAAGAGAACGTAGCGATACGTTGAAATCAATTTCCACGTGAAAAAGAACACTCGAAAACGATGCTGATATATCAAAAGAGTATGTAGACATCGTGACTCAAACGGAATATGCGATGTCAGTCCCAATGATCGTCTGTCGCCAAGATAATATAGCTCATAGCTCAAAGATCATTCCTGCTTTAACTGTTATTTCAGCTACAACGCACAAAGAGCTCGCATTCTATCCGTTCGCATTATATTTATTTCAGCAAAAATTCAACTTTCGAGAACAAAGTTTTTCCTTCGACAGGAAATATTTAAAATACTTTCCCTATTTTCATTATAGAAAAATCCATTATAATATACGAATAGTTAGAGTTCTCTGCGCTGCCTCTCTCCGAGGTAAATAAAATCAAAGAGTGTGTTACTTGCGTTTATTAATATCACAATTTTAATCCCGCGCACACACAAGCATTCCGGACTAATCTTCCGATAATTAGAACAATGTCGATATTATGATAATATTTACCCCTCCCTGCCGATTTGGCATTCTATTCTCCGTTCTTCTCTATTTTCTGGCTGTACACCAACAAACACTTGTTGATTCTGCAAATATCAAAGAAGATTTTCGATATAAGAAATGATCACTTTTCATCTTGAAAGCAAACACGAACCGTGAAAACATCGAGAAAAAGTAACATACGACGCATTTCCCCATATTACGTCCAATATTTTTTGCGATTTTAAAGTGTTCCTCATATCTCGGATATTTTCTTGATTTCCACCAGATACGTTTCTCGAGATTGCCTTGAAATTTCATACTTTCATAATGCGAAAGTATCAAGGGAAACGAACGTAGGTAATAAATCGCATATATTGCAGTGCAGTGCCGCCGTCGGGATGAAGGCGTTCTTCGACATGGTGCACAGCGGGCCGCACAAGGTGATACTCTTCGGCGGAGCTTGCACACAAGTCACGGACCCGATAGCGAAAGCCTCGAAACACTGGCGCCTTACGCAGGTAATGCGACGGTAAAACGTCGTCGTAAATATTCATGACTTGCGGAAGACAGTTCTCCTTGCTTGCTCTTTGGCTTATTTGCATACTAACACACAGACACGTATAGAGAGGATGATAAAAAAAAAAAGAAACGAACACGTAAGAGAGATATGATTCTTTATCAACGTTCGCTCTCCTACTCTTACTGTTGCAGCTCAGCTACGCGGACACCCATCCTATGTTCACAACCAATAGCTTCCCGAATTTCTTTAGGGTCGTGCCGTCGGAAAACGCCCTCAACGCACCGCGAGTGGCGTTGCTTCTGCATTTCAACTGGACCCGGGTCGGCACGATTTATCAGAACGAGCCCAGATACGCCCTGGTAAAGTGTCAATCTTGATGCAGTGATCAAGAGAGTACTTGTCTAAACCAAATGAAAGAAATGATCAAACCAAATGAAAAAAAGAGAGAGAAATAAAATTTATAAAATTCAAAACAATTTTCTGTATCATGACTTCCTTCGAAGTCTCGTACCTATTTATCGCAAACGTAATTAAATTTAACAACTCAGATTCCGTTTCTGTACTGCGAATACTCTCCTTTTTTGCTCGTGAAATAAAAATTCGGTGTATATATGAAAAGAAAATAGGAGATCTTTTGAAAATCTCAAGACTTTCTTACACATTTTCCACGCGTCAGATACCACTAAGAAAGTGATTCAAACAACGATTCTCGACAGTTGGAAGCAATTCGAGAAAATGAAAGGGTTAATTAATCCCATCGCGAGAGCGCGTTGTTTTCCACGTGCGCTCGCGGGCGTGGGTGATGTATATGCAGCAACTGTTCCATTTACATTATAAATGGAGATTTGCCGTCGCTAGCGGCCTGCTTGAACAAGCTAAATGCGCGAATGCGCTCGCGTTTTGGCACGTGATAAGCATTCGGATCGAAAATGGCAGATCTCTCTCTCTCTTTCTTTCTTTCTCGTTGCACTCTTCCTGCGAACCTCGTTTCCAGGTGCACAATCGGTTGGTGGCCGACCTGGATGAGAGCAAAATGGAGCTTGTGGAGACGCTGAGCTTTGCCAACGAGGTGACAACGGCGCTCGAAAAGCTTAAGGAAAGAGACGTGAGGATCCTCTTGGGAAATTTCAACGAGGCGTGGGCTAGACGGATATTCTGCGAGGCTTACAAGTTTGGCTTATATGGCAGAAAGTACCAGTGGGTCATCATCGGGACTTACACCAGAGAGTGGTGGTTGCGCCCGGGTGGCGGATGTGCCCCCTCCGAGCTGTCCGAGGCCCTTCATGGTGTCATCCTAACGGATCTGCTTCCGCTGACAACCGAGGGGCAACACACTACGTCCGGAATCGTGAGTGTGAAACTTTACTGTTGGTTTTCGATTAAATCCACGCGCGGAACGCTCCGGGAAGTCGGAGATCCTATATTTAATTTAAAAATTACTTGGCCTCTAAATTAGAGAATCGGTCGAAAAATTGTTAAATGTAATTTAATCATATCCGGAGGTCTCTTTTCTGCCTCGCGGCAGAAACGCGACGTAATGTTATTTCTTCAATTCCACGTGAATAGCTGAATACGATTCGATAAGGATTAGGGAAGAATCGCGATTCAGATTGGTTGCAGGATCCGTAGATGGAGCGCAACGCTCCGAGTATCGTATAGATATATCCATGTCTGCTCGATTGCATTTTTGATGGAATACGGATCCCCGAAAATTGCGTTTAATCGCGGCACACGGAGCGATCGAGAATGATTCAAATGGAAACGACGTATATACATACGCGACGCGAGTCTTTGAGATTCGTCATATGCGAGAGGGCAGCACGCCTGTTGCGTCTCTATTCGATTTCATGTGTTTCACCCCCCACAGACCCCGAACCAGTATTGGAAAGAGTACGATTCGAGGCGGGGTAACGAGTACTCCAGATTCCACGGATACACGTACGATGGTATCTGGACGGTCGCGCTGGCTGTGAAACATGTCGCGCGCAGGATACGACACTTCCATCGTAACCAGACTATATCCGACTTTCGGTACAGGGACGTATTGTGGGAGAAGCTCTTCCTCGATGCCCTCAGGAATACAAGCTTCGACGGTGTCACGGTAAGCTTGGCCCGCCTGGCAATTTCGCGCCGCAACGACGAACCCCCCCCCCCACCCCCCCCCCCCCCGCACCCCCTTCCTACCCTCGTGCACCGAACACAAACCGGATAATGTCATTCGACATAAAACCCTTAGTGCTAAAAACGAACGCCATTATAGAACGTGCCACATAGTAAGAGTAAAAAGCTGTAGCGGTTTTCTGGGCAGATCATCTTGGATAAGTAAGATGACGAAAATGTCATCTTACTCAATTTTTTCCCGCTTTATTGCTAATAAACAGTTTTAAACGGTCTTTAAAAGGATATTGTAACTCTAATCCGTGCACTTGATTTTCATTATAACTGATAAACAGAAAAATTCCGAGAAAGAAAATTGTACCGAGTAATTCTGTTTTAAAAAATTACGGTCTTGAAGTCTATATACTAGTTTTCTCTACTTTTCGTTGACGCCATCGGTTGCTAACGAGTTTCTAAAAGATATCTAAAAAGTTAGGTAACTGTAACAGATTAAGACTTTTTAATGTTTCAGAAATTTAATTTTTCTGATAACTTTCTTAATATTGAACTGTCGAGTTCAAAAAACACATTCTGAAAATGCACTGCAAATATATAATTTAACTTTTCTACTTTCAAGTGCTTCAGTTTGTTTTTCTTAAATTATAATATTAATATCGTGTACCCCGCTTGTGTGTTATATTTAGATAGCGATAAAAATTTTGAACGAAAATAATAAAATTTTTATTTCCCATCAGTAATTATGAGGTTGTTTTCGATTAAAATAAACTTATGTTTACACGATATCTTTTCGCGTGATCGCTCTAGTAAATTCTAAAGACATTTTATACCGTTTTGTAAAATATATTTGTATTTCATGGAAGAAAGAGAATTTCGCTTGGATTATCATCTTTCGCTTTAGCCTTTTAATGATAATTTCCGTAATTCAAAGTAAAATATTTCCCTTCCCGCGCTCGATTGATTCGCATCACTTAGCTCCAATTCGCCAAGTTGTTATTTGTGTCGAGGGCATTGAGATATTCATTGTGTCGTGAGACTGCCCCGGGCATTGCGGAACCGAGAGGAACTCGCTTTAAAAAGACGACAGAGAACAAGGCAGAAGAAGAAGAAGAAGAAGAAGAAGACGTTTATCAAAGAAGGGTGAAGATTGGAGAGCGGGTCTTTAGAGACGTCGCTCTCATTAGACGAGCGACAACCCTTGCTTTCGATCGTCGTGTGCGTGGGCTCGCAGTGACGACGAGCTGCCCGACACTTTGTGCCTGTCATGGACAGAGAGATGCGAAGGAACACGAGCTGTGTTTCTCAGTAATCAGCATTCGCACTGGCGCGCGTGTTACACTTGACCGTCTTTTTGCCTGACCCCGCCGAGTGTCTTCAAGCGCAGGCATCACTTTTGAACACGCGCCTAACCGCGCGAGCGTTACCGGCAAACTTAATGAGTCGCCTCTTTTTCTTTTCTCTCTCGTTTTTTCCTTTTTTTTTTTTTTTTAATTTTTCTCTTTATTCTGTTTCTTCCATTCGTATATACTACATATCCGTGACGCAGTGCTTTGCAACGGTACGGTTGAGCGCGTTTTAGTAAAAAGGGATGCATATACGTGTACATGTATGATGGTATAGCAATAACAGAGCGGGAGAATGGGACCGATCGGTGGTGAACCGAATTGAAATTAAAACGAAATCAAAAACATGACAAACCGCCGGACGAGTTAGCGAGGCAAATTGGCATGAGTTGATAGCGAGTTGAATCGGCGAGTGCAGGCTTTTATTTTAAAATCCGATTCACGATCCCCCGATCGCCTGTGGTAACCGTTCTGTATAATAACGCGGCATGAATGTGAGAAGTTTAACATTTTGCAGGGACCGGTCCGCTTCTACGACAACGAGAGAAAAGCGTACATTCTTCTAAAACAATTCCTGGGTAAGTTACTTCTTGATACAGGCCCGCGGCGGCGGGGAAAAGTAAGAGAGAAAGAGAAAACTTTGCATTTAGAATTAAACGGATAAAGTATCTATTTCGAAATAAATTTCCGAGTACTGGCTGTAGTGCAGCAATTAATGAAGGAATTCAAATGAGAAAAATATGTCATGTAGAAAGCGCGGATGCAATTTCAATTTAACAAAAGAAATTTTTTACATCGTGCTATGGATATACGAATTCGCAACGCAGTTTCAATTAGATGCACTATTTCTTTTTTTGCTCGATATTGGTGACCGGGTATTTCAGATGAGCGGTGTAATTTACGGACCAGTGTGCGTATACATTTCTCGCGACCGACTCGATTTAATAGTAGTACAGATACGGATATTAAAAATTGCTTGCTTCGAAATATAAGTGCCAGCTCTTGATAGAAAGTAGGATTGTTATTTTATGCACGGCGCGCGCGCGTTCTTGATTGTGAATGTGAACTTTTTAGACGGTCGCGAGGTAAACGTAGGCGAGTACGATAGCATAACTGGTGTTCTGGATCTGACGAGACACAAGGCCTTGCTGTGGAACGGCAAATCGCCACCGAAAGACAGGACGGTTCGCATCATCGAGCACTCGACCGTGGACATCACGCTGTACGCGGTGCTAGCCTCGGCCGCTAGTGTCGGTATCGTCTTGGCATCCATTTTTCTCGCCATCAATATCAGATACAGAAATCAAAGGTGTGACGGCTCCGTCGTAATATGTAACAATTATGCAACACACTCGCGTAACACGGTTCCTCCATTTGCCTCCCAGAGATTACTTTCCCCCCAATGTGTGCGCGCGGCTTACACGCGAAACTCAATATTACAGATACATCAAAATGTCATCGCCTCACCTGAATAACCTTATCATCATCGGTTGTATGCTGACCTACAGCAGCGTTATCTTCCTCGGACTAGACTCGCAATTATCGAGCGTAGCGGCTTTCCCGTATATCTGTACGGCTCGAGCGTGGCTGTTGATGGCTGGTTTCTCGTTGGCCTTTGGTTCCATGTTCTCGAAAACGTGGCGTGTACATTCCATATTCACTGATGTGAAGCTCAATAAAAAGGTAACTCGTTAACGACTGTATAACGAGAGCACGGAGCACATACACTTTCGTGTTCAGCGTTAACGAGCCCATACCGTGATTCAGGTGATAAAAGATTACCAATTGTTCATGGTCGTCGGGATATTGTTGGCTGTCGATCTCACGATCATGACGACGTGGCAAGTGGCCGATCCGTTTTATCGGGCTATAAAACAAATGGAGCCCTATGTGAGTACAAAAATATACAAACAGATATATGTATATATATGCTAATTACAAACATACGCTTATACAAATTCGCCGTTATATTCCTCTTTTTATCTTCCATCGTAATTCGCGAAATAAATTCGCGGTAATGGCCATTAATACGCGAGTTGCCTCTCCATTGCAGCATCACCCTTCCAGCGAAGATATAATAATCATCCCGGAAAATGAGTATTGTCAGAGCAATCAAATGAATATTTATCTGTTTTGCATATATGCATACAAAGGCCTTTTAATGGTAAGTTAAGCTGAATCTCTAAGCGCCTTGACGGATAAAATGGCATACGATAGCCACTTACCCGGCCACTTTCAGATATTTGGTGCCTTTCTGGCATGGGAAACGCGGCACGTTAGTATACCGGCATTAAATGACAGTAAATACGTGGGGATGAGTGTGTACAACGTTGTTATAATGTGCGTCACCGGTGCAGCTATAAGCTTCGTGCTGACTGACAAACAAGACGCCATGTTTATAATGTTGGCGGTGTTCATTATATTTTGTAGTACAGCCACTCTCTGTCTGGTTTTTATTCCTAAGGTACGTTTTTATCTCGTTTCTTTCACATTTTAAGCTACGACCGATCGAAGAGATTAGCTAATTGTGAATGCCTTCCTTGGCATTTTCCGAACTGAAACTTTGTCAAATGGATTTAATTTTAAATCGCTAAAGTCTCACAAAAGTTCTTGTTCATTTAAGCATGATACTATTGATTAGTTTAATACTATATATTTGCCGCGCGTTCACTCTTCAGCAATTTTCTTATTGCAACAGAACGTCTCTATAAGAGAGCTGTTTTTCGGAGTCTAAGTCGATATACTTATTTAAAGAGATACTTTTTAATCATCTTTTGCGTTAATCTTAGAATTTATATTTATATTACTAGAGAAAGCGTGTGCGTGTATATTTACTATTTATATCTTATTCTCTTTTCTTCCATTATTTTATGCTAATTTTATATACTAGAGCTTCAGTTAATGTTTCAAACATGTTTTCTTTATACGCATGTTTTTAAAGGACTTGCCCTAGAGCGCTAATAAAACGTTTCTATCTATTCTGTTCTCGGGGTAAGTCCAATGAGAAGAGGTAGAGAAGCCAAGTAAATCTCGTGGGATTTTCAGGTAATAGAGTTACGCAGAAATCCACAAGGGGCGATAAATAAACGGACTAGGGCGACTCTGAGGCCGATGCTGAAGATACGAAGGGACTCGACAGTCAGCGAACTGGATGAGCGTTTGAAGGAAGCGAAGCTGACGAATAAAAAATACCGGAAGCAATTGTTACAAAAGGATTCCGAGCTTCAGGTAAGCTTTACCGTTCATCAAACTTCCAAACGGTACTACAAGTACTATCTTCGTCGGAGTTATGAACTTGTTACACAAGGAATACATTACGCAGTCTGTCGCATCTTCTTTGTTCATCTCCAATCATCATCTTTGTTCCTTCTATGGTGAACCTAGAATCGGTTTTAACGCTCTACGTTAAAATCATAAGCTGTATCGAGGGAATTAAGTTTGAGATAAAAATTAAGAAAAATAGAAAATGTGTCATATAATATATTTTAAATAATAATTGTTTATGTTATTCCATGTTTATCTCTGTCTAACAATCAATTTCATTAAAATATTTCCTTGATAAAATGTATGCTGTTTAATAAAACATTCATGCACTGGACTAATTTGAGGAAGGTCGATGGCGGGTTTCGATTAACGGAAAAGCGAACGCACCATCCATCTTAATTCGGTTATATATGAGTAATCACGACGTCATTGCTTTGTGCGGTACACTCTTCGAATAATAATCTACAATTATTTTGATGGGCTCCCAGTATAAGCTCGCATGTTTAAGCAATATTGCTTAATCCATAAATGTTGCATATACCGAGCGTGTGGATGGCGGCTATATAGAAAGTTATTTTATTATCTTATATTTTACTTCAGGGATTTTTAAGGAGAATGGGTGAGGAAGTTGAAAGCGAAACGCAAGAGACGGTCGATACGTTGCCGGTTCCGAAGCCGGACGAAGCTATTAAGAAGGAAGGTAAAGGTCCGTCTTATTCAAAAGAAGTTGTCATATTTATTGAATAGAATTAAAAACGCAGAACTGCACATTCGAAATAGTTATTATTAATTAAAATACATTTCGGCTCTAATTACATTTTTCTCACATAAAAGGAAATTTTTTAAAACCTTTTTTTTTTTTTAATATTCCGAACTACGAGTTTTATTTAAAACCAAAGTTAATGGGCAAATCGCACTGTGCGTCTATTAATGCGCGATATTAATAATTGTCGTTTACTATTATTTGACAGGACCATCAATAACCACAGAGACGACTGACGTTTCAATGTCAATGTGCAGCTTGAACTCGTCAACCGTTTCGCAGCCAGAGGGTGATTACGTCAACGTGGATCAAGTAGCAAAGTACGTCGTAGCGTTTGATATTAAACTCCATCTTTAGATCTAAACCCTTTAAACGGAATGTAGTTAAATTGATCATTGCGTATAGACGAATTATTTCACATAAACAAATTATTTACTTGGATTGTCGATTAATTGTGGACAATTCAGTGGTGATTCCACAACGTATAAAAGAAATTTAATAAAAATACAGTTCACACAACGTGTTTTGTGATCGCAATAACTCTCATTAAGATCATTTATAATTTTATCTGTTTCTTTCATTCCTTCAAAATTTAAACAAAAAAGAGTTAAATTTGTAATTATTTCGATAATCCATCTACCCTGCTGACCACGTCCCGGAAGTCTCCGGTGCACCCGATTCGCCGTCCAGCCTCAGGGTAGTCGCGTGGTGCTTGTTTTAGGAAAAGGGCGTCCCTTTCGAAGACCACGTCAATCATCATCGACAACGAAAGAGTGGCTATGATGAGCCAGGCGATCGAGGAGAGCTCCTCTCCAGGTGCTGAAGCGGCGTTAGACATGACGCCGCCGCCGTCGCTATCGTTAATAACAACGACGACAACGGCGATAACAACGACGACGATGACGCATATGAGGCATACGTGTGGCGCGGACGCGTCGCGGCGCAAGAGCATCCCCGACGAGGTGGCCAAGGATAGCGAACCATTACTGAAGCGTCACAGGATCCCGGAGCCTTTGCCCACCGACGCTATGGCCACGCGATACAGTTTCGTGCCACCGGTCGTTGAAGAGAGCGACTCCGTGATCCTGGAAGAGACTGAGATCGCGAGACACGTGTGCCGCGTGAGGAGAAGGAGCAAGGACGACCGCAGGGCGAAGCTGTCGACGCCGCCGCCGACTAAGAACGTCTCCTTCGGCGAGCTCCACGAACAGAGCTACATCGAGCATGTGATGCCATTTTCATTGCAATACGTGCCGAATCATCGGCATGCCGGTAAGAATCGGTGCTCCGAGTTCGATCTTCCTCACGGTCGGCGTAAGAAACCCTCCAATAAGAATCTGCGAGAAGGACATATATTTATTGTTTCTTTCTCTTTCTTATTCTGTTCTGCCCCTTTCTCTCTCTCTCTCTCTCTCTCTCTCTCTCTCTCTCTCTCTCTCTCTTCCTCTCTCAGGAATTGTTAAAACATAGCGTACTAATCAAAAGTGGCTTTCTCATGTCCAGACTCTTATTTGAGTGTTTCTCTGGTATGGCAAACGTATATAAATAAAATTTGTTAGAAAAAATAATTTTTATACTTTCAGTCGTTGTACACACAATCGTGAAATGCCTTTGGAAAGTATCAGTTTCTCGAACGTTGTGAAAATACGTACACACACACACACACACACACTATAGAGTTTCAAAAAGAATTCAGACTTTATAAGACTAGACGGTTTATTTACTAAATCGAATAAAAAAGGTATGATAAATATTCAGGTCAGTTGAAATATTTTCAAATTGAGAGCAATTGATTTGCTTACTTCCATTTACGTGACGTGAAAAAAAAGGAAGAACCACTTTAAGGATTGACTTTCTGAGCCTTTTTAACTTGACTTTATACGAGTACGTAAACTCTATGAAATTTTATGAGCCCGTTTATTCTACAAAGTCCAGCATACCAGACTAACTACGGTTATTTGAACAGCGCGTCTGCGTTTCAACTTTATGATTGAGGTCGCTCGGCATTCGTATCCGAGAGATTTGATTTGTTTGAATAGATTTCTCTTAGGTATCTCTAGAACTTTAGACACTGTGCGCGGGACGTGGAGCGATACGGCGGGTGTTTCTGTTGACAGGAAAGTACGACGAGTCGATGTCGACGATCATCCAGCGTTCCATGTCGGAACGCACGCGGGAGAAGTGCCTGCGGCTGCATATCGGTAGCGGCCACCCGGTAGTCGAGTGCTCGCACCGCGTCGCACGCCGCATGTGCCGGCACACGGGCTCGAAGCTGCGCCATCAGGCGCGGTTGGAGTACGTGCAGAGCACCCCGAATGTGGCGACGATGCACAACGGCAAGCACGCCGCGGCGAATCTGCGCGATGGAAGCGGCGACGTAAACGGTATATAGAGCGTCTCTCTCTCAGTTTCCTTCGTCTGTACGCGTCACATTGGGAATTTGCGGAATTACCGAACGTTCAGACACGCACACGTTCCTTCGGAAAGAAGGAAATTAACTAACAAACGATTAGAAACCCTAACGATCTAGCTCTCGAGCAAATCTGTAGCCGTACAGACACAACAATCAGTCTTCCACAATAATTTACTTGGGGTTGCACAAAATTATCGCAACACTTGGAGATACCGCAGATTTCTTGCTATACAACGATACAGTGTTGCATTTGCGCCAAAATCTGGTATACAAAAAATCGATAGATTTGCCTGATGTTTGATTACGTAATATAAATAATTAACTCGTTCAATATTGATTTTCCGGTATTAAACACTAATTTTTTAAATATTGATGATAGATAAACTAATTTCATTCCAGTCTATATATATTTATATATACGCTTACTAGCGATTACATCTCGTGAGATATGTAAATTAAAGATATACTTAGATTAAAGTAATAACAAACGTTTAATAACGAAATGAATTGCAGCGAACAATGAATAAAGTATGTAATATGTCCAAATAGCAGTATAATTACGCAGCGAAGTTATTGATATACAGCTAATTGAATGCATCGGATAATTACCTACCCAAGCCTCACAAAATATTCATACCTTCATTATTCGAGCGTTAAGGCCGATTAAGGGAACGCTGTAATATACGTAAATGTACGTACACACGTAATGTGAAATCTCCATTCGGACATCAGTCTAATGCATTTGGTGTATTTTGAACGTTTGCCTTCGAGAGGAATATAGGGATATAGCAGTGCAGAACACAACAATATTGCGAGAACGTCAAAATATGACGTTGAAATAATTAAATTGTAACCGGGCGGATTGAAAAATGAATTTTAATCGTTTTGGCATAGTTTCGCGATGTCGTGCAAGTTGTGTTCCGTGTGTTTAAAATAAGATCGAGGGTGCTAGATTTTGGTGTGGATGCAACAAAGTACAGAGGCACGAACGTATTGTTGACCTCGACCTTGACGTTCTCGCTTGCAGGTGGTTCCGCGGTGAACGTGTCGAAGATGTACAGCGCCGTATCGGACGGTGAACTGCTGGATCTGACGATTCTGCCGATCTTTCAGAAGCTCCTCACCGAGCGGCACAAGAGCACTGCCAGACGGGGATATCGCTCGAATATAGCTAGCTGCCCGAATATATCCATCAAGTGCGACATCGTCGAGTACCTCTAACGGCCAAGCCGGCGACGACCTGACGCTTTCTCCTCATCGCGCCGGCACGCGAAATCACGTTTCTCGTCACGGACTCATCGATCGTGTAGGGGCGTGTGTTAGATCGATTATCTAAGTTAATTATAGTTAATCTCGCGTTTCGCGCGAGCGTCTTTTAGATTGTTGCGCCCCGAGCGAGCGGTCGGCGACGTTGTTCGCGATAATGCATCGTTAAATCGAAACGTATTTCAGATACGGTTTTTACCATTTCGTTGATTTATTTATAAGAATGACGATGGACTTGGAATACCGCGCTATATACCGCGCCACCGCAGCCGGGTTAATTAATTATTCGTTCCGTCTCTCGCGTCCTCGCTCTACTGCACTCGATATATATCACGGTAAAGCGCGGACGAGGACAAAAAAAAAAGAAGAGAATTGGATAAACGTAACGCTCTAGTAATAATAATGTTCGAATCGTGTAACTCTCTCTCATCGAGATATACGAGAAAGACAACGGTCGGCGAGTAAAGGTAAGACTTTTTCTATAATACACACACGAGAGATATTTTCTAAAGACGACGATTATTTAAGAGAGTAAGAAAATGCAAAAGCGGAAGAAGGAAAATATAAGGAGAGAATAAAAAGAAAACGAGAATTCGAAGTTTAACGAGGTCTATCGCGAGCTCGAAAAGACTCAAAGTCACCGAAATCCCATTATCTGCTCGTCTCTCACTCGTCGTTGTTTGGTTCTAGACCTAAACGGAGTAAATGTATGGATTTGCGCGCGATATTATCGAGCACACTTAGTTACTTGAACGTCAGTCAATAGATCTTGTATCTCATTAGTGACGCAGCATGTTACACGCGACATATAACAAACATTACGGTGAAGCGAACGAGAGGGAAAAACTTGGTACACATCCGTGATACAGCACACGCATTTTCGAAAGAACGGAGTCGGAGAGAAAGGGAGGGATGGGAGTCGTCTATGTAATCGATATAGCGTATCGGTTTCGGGGAAGAGGGAAAAAGAGGGTATAGATAGAACCCTAGCAGCGAACAAATATTGTTTAAATATTTCCTAGTACGACCGAAGAATATTTTTGTGACGCGACTTTGAAACATTGAACTAGTTCTAGTTAATGCGGTTAATTAATTAACGGATATATACCTTCGAGATATTTACAACACAAATTACAGGAAAACATAAAAAAAAAACGAAAGATTATATTTGTTAGCCGCGGCAGATCGGAAAGTATAGATTTAACTGTTACAGTGATTTCCAACTTGTAAAGCATTCTTCGTTCACGACTGCGAGAACCCTATATGAAGAAATGAAGAGGTCTCGCTTACAAGCATCTCCGTCGGCTAACAAGAGTCTTACAAAGAGAAGGAGAGAAAGCGAGAGAGAGAGAGAGAGAATGTGTATGTGTGTGTATATATACAATGTATAAGAAACTGTTAAAGCAGAGAGAATGTTAATTAGAAGCGTGTTCGTTAATTCTCTCCTTTTCGAGCGCCCGTTTTCACGAGGCTCGCCAAATCTCAGGCCGGAAGGCGGTATTTTACAAATATACTAAAAGTAAGATTTTCCCTCGCGTACATTTCTAAAATAAATAACTATGTGTTTGTAAATATATGTTACAAAGTAATGTATATTCATTGAATATTTCCTACATACACATATAATACGTACACGGATACATACACATGCAGACACATATACACACGTCTAACTTGGCGCGTCTAGCCAATTCTAGGGGGTAATTATGTGAACGTTCACCGAGTATATTTCGTTCTCCGCTAGGGTGCTGTGTTCAAAAATACCTCGAGAAGTATAGCGGAGTATGTTAATAAAAATGCCTTCGGGTATATCCCTAGAACTGATAATTATCGAATCGAATCGAATCAATGCATGCATTGTCAATTGCCTCATATCCTTTCGTTTTCTACGAGGAGTAATGAAGAAAGCACACGATTCTCCATTCTACGCGAATCACGACGAAGAGGAGGATTCTTCGGTACGGGGAAATCGAATTTGTACATTCTCTCTTGCTCTAAAACGGGGGTGACTTTATCCGAATGCGAATCACGAAGGAAAAATGTGCGGTTGAAAGGTAAAATGGATACACCGCTCCTTTATGCGAGTAAAATTGAGTTTTCGTTATTCCAACTTGCAAGTGAACTCATTAAAAGTACAGCTCACTGAGTATTTCCGTGAGATTCCTAAGTTTCCTAAGTTGCGAGGGTCTCAGACGGCGCGGCCTAAGTCGACGTAACTTGTGACGTGTATTCACGAGCAAAGTTAACAGAGAATCTAAGAGGAAAGAGATAAAATCTTTCTTTTTTTTCTTTTCTTATCGTTTTCTTTTCATTGTGACGCGCAATTGTTCTCGTGTAATAGTACCCCGTTTTACGGCATGGAAGTACCGTCGTGCAGCTCGCGTTTACATATAGAAACACAACGATTTCAAATTCATCAAGGATAACATCGCGACTCTCATAATGACGGTCTCGCGTCGTTGAAACTTTAACAGATGAAACGACGCTCTGAACAACGCGGTGCAATATTCCAGATAAATTAAGGATAATTTTATTTCCGGTCGCAACACCGGGATCGCATGACGAAACATTCGACGCGTTTATACTCGCATTCCTATATACTGTTAGAGCATGCTCTTGATATCCCGTAATAATTACGTAAGCCAGTGGTGTCGCAAGCCATGCCAAAAGTTTTTTACAAATCGTCGCGAGAGCAAAATAAAGAGAGAAAAACCCGACAGCAATATATATATATATATCATATATAGTATGCGACTAATGTATGCGTGCGTGTAGCGAAGAGGCGACTAAGTAAGTGTGACAGGAGAGAAGCGCTGTTTCTTCGAGATACATACATCAGTGTAACATACGGATGTATCGTTGTGAAAAAAAAAAAAAAAAATGGGCGAATTAAAAGTGATCGACTGGAAATTCATTCTGTAAAATCCGATTGCCAGACTTCGAAACCGGAAGATTGGCGTTAAAACTTTGTAGTTTTCTCTTTCGACCTCTTCTCGTAAAGAGGAAAGTTTCCTTTCCCGATTCTCTCGATCAAATAAAATCTAATTCGAGCAGTTAAATTTCTAATAAGACCCAGAAATGGAGTTAACAAAAATTGGATGCGATTTCGGAAACTCAATATTCCCGCCGATTTCTTTTAATTCGAGGGGATTGTGGAGAAAACCTAAAAAATGTTTTATTATCAGCAAGCGCATTTTACTAGCGAGAAGTATAACGACTCTTCTAGGGGAAGGTGTGTGATTAACATTTGTTAACATTGTTATCGACTTTTATATATTATTACTATTTACATCTCTCTAATACCTGTACATATATTTTCGCAAAAGACAATGCATGTATCGTCAATTATCACGCGTTTAAAATATCCATCTTACCTCCATTTCGAAGGAAAAGAACTCTGCAAAAAATAAGTAAATTTAAAGGGATTGTGGAGAGAGAGAGCCCATCTCGTGTGTGAATGAAATCGAGAACACAGTGTCGCAGGTCGCGTTCCCGTCCTTTTAGCTCGCCTATTTTTTGCAGTAGAAGAGTAAAATAGTTTACGAGTGCACTTACGAGACGATCGAGGCTCGTCGTAATGTGAGAGATTGATAGTATGCCGGATAAAGATAGGATTCTTACAAGTTACCGGGCACGTGTGATATCTTACTATCTAAAGTCTATCGAGGTAATTACTGCGCAAGGCGAATCTTAATGTTCACCGCTGTCTACTCTCAATAAAGTGGCTGTCATTCAATAAAATACTTACTTTTTTAATTTGACCGTGACAAAAGAAAAACTGGCAATTGCATATGTATATTATATTAATATTTATAAATTATATATTAATATATGTACACGTAAATATGCTATTTAAAATACGCATACATTACTTGAATTTCTCTCTCTCGACATTTCGTTGTAAATAAATCTTTTTGCATATAAACTAGCAATTAAAAATTAATTTCGCTTTCGAGTTCGAATACATTAATACAACAAGAGATCGCGGTTCATCATGAATAAACAAAACGCAATTTAACACAATTTATTTTTTTTTTTTTTTTCGTAATTTTGTGATGCATATGAAAAATTGAAACAAAACGGAAAGTACTACATACATTTAGTTTAAAATTTTAATGTATGCAATCGCAAATTAAAGTATATTTTGATTAAAATAACGTTTGACTGCAAAAGAAAAGAATTGTTCGACAGGCGACATTTGATTTTATTATTTCCTGCGGTGGCCACTTAATCGTCTGCTTCTCGAGGCAGACACGTAAAGGAGATGATTGGCTGTCACATCGCTTCTCACAGGTCATATCCATGTAATTCTATAAAATTTATTCTTTGTAATATATTAAATTTGTTTTAAAAATAAATCTAAAATAGACCTCTCCATTCCCGTGGGAACACAATTAATAAAGTTTTAAAGTTCTCGTCCTTTTTATTCTTTTTCCCCTAACATCTTATAATTATACATCTATCTCATTTTAACGCAGAAAATATAATTCAGTGCAACTGCAATTAGAACTTACAATGAGCAGAAATAATATTTATTTATTACAGCTGCACTTTTTGTGTCGTTTATCTTCCCTCTTTCTCTACCCGACAACAAATTGTATATATTTATCTTATTTAAGTGCAAGAAGCAGTGCAATTACCGCCTTCTGTGTCAGGGAAGTCACATGATGCGCAGCTGAGTGCTGCACACGTGTAGCGTGACAACATAACCTGTACTTTTGACGCTTGTAATATTTATGCGACAGAGAGATAAAGGATCTGCGAATATTTTTCCGTGTTTATTCTCTTCTTTCTATATCTTGGTGCAAAAACACGATTATGGCAAAGGTTTCGTGGAAACGTGTTAAAACAACGAGAAGCACGAGAGAGCAGTTGGAAATGCTCGATAAATCGGTATGACGCTTATAAACGCGCTTTGTGAAATATTCCGTATATATTTATATTTATCATGTATTTATATAAAACATTACTTAATATATCTGTACGTGGACGTGTCCGGCTTACAGGAACTGATCGATAAGATATTGCAATTGGAAGCTCACAACGAGCAATTAAAACTAATCATTACAAAACGTACGGATACTAAAATGAAGAAAGAGACACCAGGGAAAGTAAGAAAATCATTTGATTTTTCACGGTAAATACATTGCTCCTGAACTTGTCACCTTCTTCTTTCATACGAGTGTTATCCTATAATTTTAATCGCAGATGTCACAAAAGGCACATTCTACTAAAGTTTTATTATCTTGGTTGGGACTATCACGGTTTTGCCATACAAGAAGATAGTACTGATACCATCGAGCATCATCTATTCGCAGCTCTGCTAAAAAGCTGCTGCATAGAATCACGCGAGAGTGCAAATTACCATCGTTGCGGACGAACCGATAAAGGTGTTAGCTCGTTCTCTCAAGTAATCTCGTTGGACGTACGCAGTAGATTAGAATCAGAAAATCAAGACAACTTATCTGACGAGTTGCCATATTGTAAAATATTGAACAGATTACTACCAGCAAAAATAAGATGTATAGCATGGTGTCCAGTCTCATCTAGTTTCTCAGCAAGATTTGACTGCAAGTTTAGAAGCTATAGGTATTTCTTTCCAAGAGGTAGATTAGATATAAAAGCCATGGACAAAGCTGCCAAGTATGTCATAGGGAATCATGATTTTCGTAATATTTGTAAAATGGATGTAGCTAATGGTGTAATTAATTTTAAAAGAACTGTAATGGATGCAACAGTGAGCTTTCTTAATAATCAAAATATAGAAAAGTCAACAGGTAGCTTTAATTTCTTCAGCTATTTACTATTTACTATCGACTTATAATGTACACTAAATTTTATTTTGTTTTCAAGGCTATGATATGTGTGAATTAGAAATTACAAGTCAAGCCTTTCTCTGGCATCAAATCCGTTGTTTGATGGGCATTTTGTTGTTGGTTGGGCAAAGGAAAGAAGAGCCTGAAATAATTTTGAAACTTCTAGACATTGAATCTTGTCCACAGAAACCACAGTACAATATGGCTCATCAAGTTCCATTGAATCTCTGGTATTGTGATTATGAAAGCATAAATTGGTTTATAGATGAAAATGAATTATTAAACACTATTAAAGTATTACAACAGGAATGGACTCTCAATTCTATAAAGTATGTTCATACAATAAAAGAGAAATTCATATAATCGTACATGTGATCGATTTTATAATCAAGTTCCTTTTCCATTATACACAGATCTACAATGATTAAAAGTATGTTGATGAAATTGGAAAGTTTTGTTAACTGTGTAAATACTGATTCTCAAAGCGATTGCCTACTTCTCGGAGTACAATCAAAAATATATCAACCACTTATGAAACGAGAAATGTGTGGTAAGTATATGATTAATCTTATCAAAGCTAGTGATTGTAAATTCATTGATAAAGTCGAAATTTAATTTTCAACTTTCAGTACGATGTTCAAAAACGTTTTTTTTTTCTCTATATATTCGTGATGTAACCCACATGTTTATTAATTTCGAGACATTATGCATACAAATACACTATTTTAAGTCTATTAATATGTTTTGTATTCGACTATGATACAGACATTCAAAATAATTGCATGATCATTATATGTAATTTCACAATCTTTTTTTTTTAATACTATACTAAACACAATGTCGCCGCAGTTGGACGTTCTATACTTGAGATTACAATTTCCTAAATATACATTCTACGAATAGTACAATTTAATTAAGTTAAGCCTGTCCAAGTGTTTTGATTTACGAGCAGAATGTTTCTCCTTGTTATTTCGATGAATAAAATATACAAGATGTAAGTAACAAAAAAGAGTAGATTATCATATAGACACGTGTTCGTTGTATCCATGCGTTGCAATCAATTAGATGTCATTAAAGAAATGAAAATGATTGATAATGGAGATAAATGGAGTAATTGTGTGATAAACTTGAGATGAACTTGGACAGACTTATACTACGTAACCCGCTTAGTACAAACTGAATTTTACATATCTATGTGTATATAATCTATTTTTTTTTACAGATAGTTTAGAAAATAAAATCAAACATTATGAGAAAAAACGAAAATTTGAAGTCATACATTCTGAGGTTACATAGCATATATACTTATGCTAATCACAGAACTTGTGTAATATATTACACATATACTAATAATTTTAAATATATGTTTTTCTCTCTTCATGTAAATGTTACATACAGCGTCTTAAATTTTCATTATACGTGAGGGCTTTGTTCAGCCTTATTGTTCGTCAAATTTTGATAATGATTAGAATTTCTCAAAAGCATTAAATTTTACACGAACGCTGTGTTGAATATGTGATGTTGATAGGCCTGGAACAATACATTTGCGAAAGAATGACGAGAGTTTATACAAAGCAATAACTGAAATTTTTATAATGTATGAAGACTAAAATAAATCATTAAACAAAATGAATTTTTCTGTGCACAGTTTACTAGTATTTTTAAGTACTCGTAACGTTATTGTAACTTCATCTAACTTGGAAAATCTAACAGCGATTTATGCTAAATATTCAGGTTCATTTTGAAATGTTTATTTACAGAGAATATATGAGGCGCGCTAAAGAGCTATAAAGATGGAGTTGAAAAAGAGTGTATATACATAATTAAAATGCGAAATTTATCTTGGGTATTTAAATGTAATTGATGTAAACACTTTCTCTGCTGTTTGATATATTTTAGTCACGATAGTATTAAACAGTGAAGTCATTATTGCGAAATTATGACTGTGATCGACGTTTTTAAACAGAAAATTATCAATCGATGTTTTTCGTTTATTTCTTTTCGGTTCTATCACAGGACGGCATGCATTTGAAACTCGTGTCAAAATTGCTTTCTTCTTCTGATGAATTTTCCTCATTATTTTTACCCTCGCCATCTTCATCTTCCTCTTCTAATTCTTCTTGCTCTAAAAGTCGTCTCGCCATTTGTACAGCATGCCATTCTCGATAATGGCCCTTTCGTTTTGCTTCAAAAGCTCTTCTCCTTTCTAAAATATAACATGTTAATCATTAAAATTTTTACATTATAAAGTAATTTCTACATTATAAGATGTCTAGCCTTTTTCTTCAGGAGTTTCTTCATCTTCCTCTTCTTCACTGGATTCTTCAAAAATTTTGGGCTTACTACCTCCAGCTAACCTGAATTTTAATAATAAAGTAGATGAATATTATATAATTTTATTAGCACATAATTAATATCTTGTATTAATAACTAAAATTATGATATGTAATTATTATATTTACTTACTTTGCTGCAAGAGCACTAGCATCTAATTGATCAAACTCATGTTCATTTTGGAGGCCTTCAAAATTATATGGGGTTTTTGGTTCTTCAATCTTCATGTGGCCATAATCCTTATCAGCAGGATGAAGAGTAGCAATAATATTCATCTCGTCCCATGTTGTTTCTTTGCTCGGTCTATATGATTAATGTAAGGTAAATAAAAAAATGGTGATCATCACCAGGTCTAAAAATAGAATCTGTGTCAACTAACGCTGGGTAATGTCAATTACTTTATATCTTAAGAATATTCAAACAGTATTATACATTTTTTTTGCAAAGTTCTTATAACTTTAAACTGAATAATTCCAGAAAAGTATACATGCTTTAATCATATTCTGATAAAATATGTTCTGATAAAATATTTTTCACAGACGTAATCGCGAATTTGAACGATACGCTTCTTAAGTACGTTGAGCAAAAAATTATATCAAATTAAGATCACGTATCCCGCGAGAGGAATGTTCGATAATTATTTATTCTCTTTACCGGGACGTCTGTCACGGTCCGTGTGAACTCGCAATTTATAAATACCGGATAAATGTGCCGCGCGTGACACGCGAGTCACGCAAACCGCCTTCAGCGTCAACGGGAGACGCCGACGGCGGGTTTTGCACGCGTCTCTATTTTTACGCCAATCGAAATTCAATTAACGAGTCTCTCACCTAGGCGCCTCCGGATTGTCAAAACTGCTGGACGTCTTGAGGATTCCTTTGGAAGGCCGTTTCGACAGGTTCTCTGCCATTATAATCGGGCGTAATTACGACGGTCACTCACGATGGTAATACCGCGGCTGCATGTTTACCAATGGATTTCGTTCTAGCGGAATAACCTGCCTGCAGTGGGTGTCACTTGGTGTCACTTACTCGCGGAGCATCCTCTCGCGCGCTCCTACTCTAAAACGATCTCTATTATGGTCATAAACGTAGAAAATATAGACTGCTCAGCGGCTTTGGCACCGCCCTGCGATCAGAGAGAAGCTGAGAGTCGACACGATTGTATTTTAAGCGATTTCTGTTAAGAGTTACGATCTTACAAAGTCGCGCGTTGATTGGTCAGCCATATTTCAGGAATTCCCGCCTTATATTTGAACACCTAAATTTGTATTATTTTTAAAATTCAACAATGTAATTAAAATTAGATATTTGAAAGATGTTGACAAATAAACTTACATTACGTGTTGAAATAATGTGTGCGAGAATTGTTTTTACAAAATTAATGGAAAATTTAAAGATTTGATTGTGTATCTTGAAACGAAGTTAAAATTACTAAAGTGAAGTTTACTGGAATATTTATAATTTTATTAATACTTAATAAATTTTTACCCAATAAATTTATTCAGTTTTGTAATTTTCACATGTTTCAAGATATACAATTTAATATTCAGGTAAGTAAAGAAAAAGAAATAAAAATTTTTTAATACTTTTAATATTTATTTTACAAATGCATCGCCATCGATTTATTATTATATTTTTGTGTAGAACGTTGTGTACATCGTACACGTATTCTAGCATTGCAAATTTAGATTAGACACGTGCTAAGATTAAAAGATACCTACAATATATTTTTCTCTGTTATAGATTTTATTGAAACTCTATTGTGTATACAAAAATTAGCTCAAATCGAATCTTAGTAGAAGATCTCTAATGCCTAATTTTTTCACTTTCAGATAAGTTGCAGATAACTGTAATAACTGTATCCAGGAGATATCTGCCGAATAATGGTCTTGTGTGTAGAGGTGAAGAAATTGAACATAAGTATAAGCCGCCGTTCATTAGCGTTTTTATGATGGTCGGTATTATAGTCGGTTCTTATATTTAAAATTATCTTACATACTGTTTTAAGTTGTTATAAATATCTTAAAACGGTATTGTTTTTGAAAAAAGTTTTAATTTAATTAAAATTTTAATTTGAGTTAATAAATCCATAAAAATATTACAAATGTATAAATATCACATAAATTTGTTTTCCCAAGAATTTTAATGAAGGTGTTTTGATAAAAATAAAAAATCACGACAAATACTTTTTTAAATCTGTATATTAAGTATGAACAAATATATGAACAACACTTACAACATAACATTATAGAATTACATTGTCAATTAAAGTTAAGTACAGTTGTCGATACGTATGTAGGCTTCGATCAAGCCTCTCGATCAATTCTTTGGATGCTGTTGCTTACACGACTCAGAACAAGCGTTAGGTTTAGGAAGAACATTCGGTATTTCAGAGATATGCTCTACGATTTAAGATTATATGTAGTAGCAATAAGGTACCACTTTATTAATGCATGGGATGTTTTAATTTCTTGTGGTATCGTGTTAGCCAACGCATTTTGAAACTATAAAAATCTAAAAAAAAAAAAAAAGATCTATAACGGTGATATTTCCCGCATTTAAAAGAAGAGGATAAACTCTCACATGGAGAATTATCTCTCTTCAGTCTCTCTCTATTCAGATCTTTGAGATCCTTTGGTTTATTTTTTAAGCGGCCACTTCGCTAGCCGAACACTTGTCGTACATTGCATCTAAGACTTGAATGAACTTCAAATGACGTTCTTCTGGAGCGACAGTAGCACCACGGCTGCCCCATAAGAACTTGATATGAAATTCAGTGCGAAAGGCGTCCGATAATAATTCATCATTTCTGCAACCTTCTAGGACGATTTCCGCATTCCTGCGGAAGAGCGGTAGACTATCGGCTAGTTTGCGAGCCGCTTCAAGATGCGACCAGACGATTGTTAAACCGCAATCGGATGCCGAATTTTCCCATGGTGAAAGTATCGCTGCTGTAAGTCCGAAAGGTGCTACAGTACCTATAATAAAGTTTATTGAATAAGGAAATGATATAGTATTGAAAGAGAAAAAGAGAGTGAATCAATAATTAATAATAATGAAAAAGAATTACTAACAAAAATAGATATCTGACTTTAAAATCAGATTTAAAATTATGAGGCAAATATGTAAACGAAGGAAGATATTTTCTGTTTATTCATTGATTAAAACTTAACTTAATTCACTTAATTCGCGAATAATTTTATTTTACAATTATTTTTTATGTGATTACCTAAAATATCTTCGGGACCACGTTCGCCAAGTAGCGCAATCGGTAGCAAATGTGGTAACGTTGTATTAGGCGCCTGTGGATTGGTACACTCGTTCATAGCCCGTAGAGTAGGTCTCAGTTTTGCTTCGAAACTGAAAGCTTCGTCCGTATGTTTTTGTCGTAGCAAGTGCCATGTATTGGCTAGTCTCTGAATTTGGGGTAAACATAGACCGAGCATTACGCCACAGAAGCCATAAAGATTGCCAAGTGCGGTTTTAGTATCGATTGCTACTTTGATCCATTTGCTGATGGTAGCTGCTCTCTCTATAATATCACAATTGTTATTTAGAAGCAAGGAAAATTAAATATTCTCCTTTTAATACTTTTATAACTTATACTTAACTTATTTTGCTCTAAACTTAAAATATGTTTTTTTTAATTAATTTTTCTAAATTTTATATATATATCACAGCCAAAAATTAATTAAAATTAAATAAAACAAAATTTCGAAACTCACCTATAGCTGTAGCGCCAGTCAACACGGTCACCGCCACCAATAGTTTCAGGCATTCAGATCTTTCAATTAGGTCCATTCTAGCTTGTCTACCATGAGGAAGGGTCGCCAGTTCGATACCGCTTAATCCGCTTCTATTTCCTGGTCCCGGTTGAAGTGCCACTTCAAGATCGAGCCTCGTGATATGAGAGGCGAGCACTCTTGGAGCTGAATCCAATAACATTCCTGAGACTCCCCTCAGGGCTGTTGGATCCAGAGGTCTGTGTTCACCGGCTGGTAACAACAATGTCGTAAAACCCTCGATGTCGAGCATGGTGGTGATTTCTAAAGACGGTGCGGCTACCACTAATTGTTCTTCTGCCGATAGTTCGTATTCGCTGTTGTTATTGCCATTGATACCGTCGTTACTGGTATTATAATGACTACGTATCACCACGCCCTTGATTGGCACCGAAGAAGAGGGATTGCTGGCACCGCCAGAATTATTAGTCTCAAACTCGCTGTCTCCCGATCCGTTTCCGCTGTCACTGCCAGAGGCCTGATAGCTTTGATGATGATGATGGTGATGATGATGATGGTGATGATGATGATGCTGCTGATGATTCGGCACGTAGGGCACTCTGGGAGGTTTGGGTGGCGCCGTGTTCATGGCGTTTTGAAGATTCAAACTTGGTGGCTGTTGCTGTTGCTGTTGCAACGCTGGATCCGATATCACCCGGGTGATCTTTTGACGACCCAGCGATAGAGAACAAGAGGGTGGTTGGTTCTGAATTGGCGGTACTCGTGGCAGGGTACTGGATTGGATAGGTAATTGCGATCCCGTTTGTTGATTGCTATCTCGAGCAACGTGCTGATCTGCGTGCGGAGCATGATGCTGAGCGGTCAGAGAATGACTACGTTGTTGTTTTCTGGGTAAGCGAGGTGGCGAACCAGTCGACAGAGAGGTGGAGGAAGGACTAGAACAGTGTTGATTACTCGTAGGCCCTGCGACGCATGTCAGTGGCACCGATCTGGGTTTTGGAGTAATGATTCGAGCCCCGCTTGCTTGGCTAATCGGTCGACCACTGCCAACGTAGAAGGTTATCAGGTCGGCGACCGTATCGAAAGCCTCATCTTCGAACTGATACTGCGCCCTTTCGTAAACTGTATCGGGCTGAATTACGACCTATCGAGAAAAATCGGATTATTTTTAAATCTATGTAAAATTGAATAGATTGAAAACACTTTAGATATTAAATTATATATGTTTATATATTTAATGGAAAACGATTGAAAAAGGGAAAATTTTTCAGTTCAACATAATACGACTGATGACATTCAAAGAAACTCTTTTAACATACTTGTTTCTAATTTCTTTGTACACGAGAAAAGTATATTTGATGTTTTGTTTAATCCAAAACAATTATCTTGCGATTAGAATTTTTAAAGCAACCTTCCTCGATTTGATTGTGACAACTTACTCGATTGATAACGAAATGTAACGGTTGACCTTTCCATCGTACAGTTAGGACATAATTGCCGGGTTGGGAGGCGCAATCGCGCACTAAAAAGTCGCCGTCATTCGACACTTCCGCCTCCGCACCTTTTCGGCCGCCACGCAACGTACTACCATGGTACCAGGCGTGCGATCGTAGATCTCGAGGATCGAGAAGTCGCAATTCTCTTTCCAAGAGTTTGCGAGTGGATTCCTCAGGTGGCTCCTTTAAAACCGATAAAAGGAGGGATTTTTATATCACCTGGATTTCGTTAATTCTAATTTAATTTCGAAGCATTTATACTGTGCTATATATTTCATTTTAAATATGTACATTTCTTTTAAATAGAACGGAATTGAGACATCGCAGATATGCAGTGTGAATTAAATCGAATAAAAAATGCTCTATTAATACCAATCAAAAACTTGACTTTATCAATGAACTTCTCTCTAAAACTATATAAATGATGAATTATTATATTGTCGTACATGATTTGGATATATTACGTCGGAACATTTTCACATCGTTAATTAATTACTTGGAATAAGAGAAGAGAAACGACGAACGTTCCGCGTAAAACAATTGTAGCAATCAATGCTAGAGACCGGAGTCTGTGGTCCGGCGAAGATTGGCTTAATAAGAGCAGCCTTGAGCTCCCCATCACATTGCCTTCGATTATCTGCGACTCGTCATCAACGCGTCAAATAGCTCAGTTTATCACACAACCCATCATGGCTTGTACTTGAGTATATCGTTCTATTTAATTTCTTTCTATATCGTACGACAAAAAAAAAACGTGCCGTTGCCGCTTCAACTTAAACCCATAATTACATGTTTAATCGATTACGCAAATCTGTATTAGAGATCAATGTGGCATATAAAATATTCCCCGGATGTGGTGCAGTATGTATTTATTATTATTTTTTATCAATTCAAAGTTTGTAAGAACAAAAATATCGGGAATTAGTTTTTTTAGTTACATACGATCGAAAAAAGTGGGTTTTTTTTAAAACTTTAAGTTTCAAGAAAAAGAACGAAAAGAAATTAAAATTTTAATTTCTCATTTTTAATTTTCGAAGATTTATTTTAAGATATATGTGATTTCAAAATTAATTAAAAATTGATTTAATTCTTGAATGAAAATAAAATATAACTTTAATATTTCAGTTAGAGAGAACATTATAACATTTTAGGAATTGACTAGTTTAGGAATCGACTCCGGATTTCAGAGAATCGGCGAAGGATAGACATTGAGTACACGACATTTGGTGTACGATGTCGAATTAATTAAGTCAAATCAGTGCTCACATGAATATTCATATTCATGATTATACGAAGATAGATCGTAGTGAATTTAATTAATGCAACGTCTCTCAATTTCTCCAAGCAGTGAACAAAACCTGATCCTCAGTGATAAACAACTCATATATTATACGATCGGGTACTCACCATCAGTGGTGACAGGTTATTGCTGTTTTCGGGTGTCTTCGTCGGGGGTAATTCCTGCTCGCTTGAAGGGTAGACGCGGTGATCCACCCTCGCGTCGCTGTCTTCCTCCGGCGTCCTGCGATCAGAACGAGACCTTCAGTCGTTCACATCTCTGCGCTTCGTGCTCGACCTCTAGCGAGGTTCTTTCTCACAGATCTCGGTTCCTTCGTCCAGAAGAAGAGCTCCGTGCGGCTCTTTGGACGGGCGGATAGAGTTTGACCGCGACTGTCGAGTTCAGAGACTACGCGCGCGCACGCACGCACCCCACTGACCAGCGACTCAAGCAGGATCGTATTTTCACGGGGTATCGCGGGGGTACCTTCGAGTGGTATTAATAGATCGCGGAGAAAGAGAGCGAAAGATAAGAGAGTGGCAGAGAGAGAGAGAGAGAGAGAGAGAGAGAGGGAAGATTGGTTACGCGTGCCAAGGAAAATATTTTCTTCCCGTTGACTTTCTTTGTTCATCCGTGTACGCTGCCGGCGATTAACCAGCGGTTAAATCCGACGGAGCTGAACTCGCGCGATGAGGGGCCATGTCGTCGCGGATAACGAGCGTGTAAAAAATAATGCTGCCGGTTAGTGTGAGAGCAACTCCGACATACATGGTCTGTTAACTTGATTAAATCATCATAGAACAAGTTGAATGCTCAATTTTTTTTTTTTTTCTACGTAAAATATAATACTTTGTAATTATTTATAGTTTACATTTTTTTGCTTCAATTCGCATACAAAGGTAATTGAAAAAAAAAAGATACCGTCATATTTTACATTCATTCGATGACAACGATTGTGATTACTATGCACCTTTGAACCCCTGATGGTACACTACTGCGATGTTATCGCCCTCGTTCGTTTCCACCCGTTCTACACCCGCTCCTTCTTCTCGTTCGTCAAAGCTAGTGGTTTTGATAGACGATGGATATCGCAGTAGATGCGTATCGACGATAAATGCTTCTCATGTTACGACGTATCTTCTTATATATCGAAAGATGTGACGCAAAATAGAGTAAAAGTGCATCGCTTTTATCGCTTCCAACCGGGTTATTCCGTCGATACGGGGGTTATTGATCCCCTCGGACAAGGGGCTGCGTGTACAGAGGGAGTCGACGCCCAAAGTGCGCTTGCGTCATCCGGAAACGTTCGATAAGTGGCATCATCGAGATGCTCTGAGCCGATGTGTTGTACTTGCTCGTATAAGAGATGACTTTAAAGTATAATGATTTATACCTAGGCCATTTTTATTTCAAGTTTTTACTCTGCAATTAAGAAGTGCGGTCCTACCTCTTCCTGATAATATATAATATTATAATTTCGTATAAATTATAATTAAATTTCCATATTATTAGACGCAATGCAATAATATATGAATAAAATAAAAATATGTGTGCATATACAAATGTAAACAAATAAAGGCTCACAGGTTAATTCGATACGAAGCAAGTGTAATCAAAATAAGAGAAACAAAGATTTTGCATAGTCGGTCGTGAAAATCGCAATTCAGAGAAGAGCAACTGCAAAATCTTCCCGCGGGCTACAATGTCGACGTCATATCTCGCATGTAAATGTAATATTTCGCGAAGATTGCTGCCACTGCTGACCGACGTGCATTTGTACCGGGATTTATCTCGAAAGTCGCCTGAGATCCAAATGTATCCATGCATGTGTATTCCGTTCTCGGAAAAATGTTGTTTTAAATTTTTTATACGGGACACGCGGGAATGAACTTCTGTATTGCCGTGATTAATCACGAGAGAACGTTTCGAGAATGATTGATAGGTTTCTTTGATCCGTCAATCATCCCGTAACACTTGGAGTGACGTACGTATTTTTCCCTCGATAGGTCACGGTACCCGAGGTCGTTTCTCGATGACAGGTGGCTCGGTTATAGTTTCCCGGTTTTATACTCCTGTTACGGAATTCCCGCATTTGTTAGCCGGTCATATACGGGAACGGAGTACGTCATTCTGAAGGTAGAGATCGAGAGAAACCGGTTCGAGAGTCGCCAGACCCATTATATTCCTATACTGGTATCTCGATGTACTCTCAAAAGAGGCTAAGTCATATAAGCTATAACTTTGAGTGTTCGACTTTAGCAAAAAGCCGTGTCCCTCTTGCACGGTACCTAATCCCTTATTCACCTTCGTTTATTCATGTTTCTCGTTCCCGCAGCTTTCATCTCGCATGTTTTATAACCCTTTAATCCTTTTACACGGAGATCCAAACAGATAAAAAAAGTAGGCAAAATTTAATAATCCGGAATTTCAGAATGTTATTATACACTGAAAAGAACGACATTGCTAAAGTATTTAAAAATTTAACTAGATACACAGGTTCGAAAATAATTTTGTTAGATTATCAAAATAATTATACAGGACGTTCAAACTGGTTGCTATACGATATCAACATTTTTTTGCAGCATTACTCTAATTATTTCCCGCACATAATTATTTTGATGGATCACCAGAATTATTTTCAGATCTCTGTATCAATATATTTCAATAAAATCATTCTTGTATAAGTTTTAAAAAATTAAAATTTACCGTTATGTTCCGATGTTTATCACGTCATTTTCTTAGTGTCTTCGCTATATTTCAGACGCTTCCAAAATATATGGGTCGTACATACAATATTTAAAACACTTTACACGAACCTCGAGTTATCCTCGACGAGATTCTCAGGTGATGGCGGAGTTACGATCAAGCAGGGTTCTCTCTGAATGATTACTTCCGGCTGCAGGTGTATCGTGTGTCTCTTCTGCCGAAGATCCTTACACGAGTCCGACGAAGCAAGATCATTCCGTTTGCGCCGTCGGCTGTTGGTACCTAGGTTCTGCAGAGTACCCATAGATGGGAATCGAAAGCTCCATGCTATGCCTGAATGTGCCGTAAAGAAATTTACGTGTAAAAGTGTTATCGTTCCTCTCGAATTCAATCGACAGACGTATACAATGTAGCCGTAGATGTGAAATAGTGTGACGAAATTGAGAACTGCGATAAATTTACGAATGAATAATAAAGGGCGATTTATCGGATACATGGCACCGATAAATACGCGCTCAATGCTGATTAATATCTGATGCTTTCCAATTGCGATATTCTGACAGAATATCGCGATTGGAAAGATTGGAGACACCTTTGCGTTCCAATTGCCGTCGACACAACATTACACATCTCTACTTATATTGTTAGTTTGAGAGCTATAATAGTCAGCTGTGTAAGCTCGTGTTTCCTATAGTGACAGTTAAATAGTTACTAACGCGGCGGGTTATAAACAAAAAAAAAAAGGTACAGGAGAGATAGAAAAATTCTCTCTGCAGTTTCCATCACCATCACGGATTGAAAAATATCAAGCATGATGTTAAACGATAAATCCAACTTTGTCCACGTATATAACAGTACATAGTACACATTAATGCATATTTAGTTCCAATTTAATCATGCATAATGTTACATTTATGTCGATATGTGTTAGTCGAACAATTAACAAGCACCCACATATTATTAAAAGAAAGCAATTCCAAAGCGACTTAGAACGAGGTGCATATTTGCTTGCTTAATATACTTTCGTTCAATTTCTCCGTATTAATTAGTATTTCACTTATTATTAATCCTCGTCTCAAGACAGTTAGCATTTTGATTTACGACCGCTGTACATACAATTCAGTATATACAAAATCGTGTCCAATGTAATTTTATAGATAAAACGTTTCGCGGCTGACATTTCCATTCGCGCACGCAGCTTGAAATCTTTGGCTGATGTGAAAATGAAGATTACTGTGTTCCGGCGTGCACTCACATATACTGATCGCGCCGTCTCCTAATTTTATGGAATCCACAAATTCCATCCTGTTGATCGTGTTCACATCGCGTTGCACGATTTCGCACGACGGTGGATGACGAGCGCGATCGCAATCTCATTGAGCTCGCATTATAAGACGCGCGCACGTAAACGGCTCGCGTCGAACTTGAATGCACCGCGAGCGGGGCCGGTCTCTTGATGCAGCGGCTTGCACGCGTTTGAAAAAGCGGAGTAGAGGAATGCCGGTTTGTAAAGTCGTTCGCCTCTCTCTCTTTCTCCCGTACCCGCTACCCGGCTTCTCTCTACCTACCTCTTTCTCACCTTTGCACTCGCTGCGTCTACCTGTTTGTTCCGCTCTGGCTGTCTATATATATATATATATATAAAAATATATATATATATTTTTTCTGCCTACTTCTTGTTCGTATCCCTCGCGAACATAATACCTGCTGATGGTGATAACGTCCCCGTTTACCGGAGATATCGATGCGATGCTGAGAGAGAAGTGCCATCGATCGTATAAAAGCGAAAAACAGTTTAACCAAAGTCTTTTAGTCGCAGCAAAGTTATTAATTTTTGTACAATTGTAAAATTGCTACATATAATAATTGTGATTTTAAAACCGAATGATTTTTAATCTAATTCTTGTGACACGTCAGTTATTGTCAACGACGATACTGCACGGACGAGAGTTAAAAAAAATTCAAAAACAGAAATAATGGAGAATTCACCGGTAGCGAAATGTCTAGTCATATATAAATATAAAAGATTGTTTCATAATTCAATAAAAAAAAAAAGCTGTGAAATTTTGCAGACCATATATATTGTACTTTAATCATACACGGTAGCGCATATGGTTGTATATGAGATAAACCAAGTTAAATATTTTACCGCTTGATGTGGAGCCTGCTTGATAACGTTCACAATCTGTTCGTCACTCTTTATCTCTCACATTTAGCTCGCTTGGAAATTATTCCACTGTGAAAATCAGATGTTCCTTTTTGGAAAATAACTGTGATGATAAAGTTTATTTTATTTTAAAATAACTCTAATTAGACATTGTAAAATATTACAGAATGGTAAGATTTAAAGTTTAAACTAATTTTTACAGATTTTTTAATTGTTCTTTTCTTGACAAAAATATTGAATGTATAATCGCAATAGCTTTTAAGTAATAAGACAGCAATTTTCTTTTGAAAATAAATAAATACCATATATAAACGTATGTTTAATTTTAAATAAATTATGAATTAACAGATTGGCTATTTAACGATTACTGTTGAAAATATTTAATGTTAAAAACTGGAAAATATGAGAAATAATGTTTTTGTTAAAAGATTACCTCCAAGTAAAGAATGTTATTACTAGAACGTGAGGATACCGTGCGTGTGTTTTCAAATGTCAACGTTTACTTTCATGAAACAGTACCTTTACCTGAACGTAACCTGCGCCCAAAAGGTCTCCGTTTCCTTTGTCGTCGTATAATTACACGCGTGTACTTCGCAAAAGGAATTTCAATCGAGTCACGTACAGAGAAAAAGACAATCAAAACGAGCCGTTTATCGAGACTTACAGTACTGCGGGAAATGCGCGTTCACCGTCACGGTTTTCAAAATAATGATAGCGATAGAATGCGATTTATGTAACGGCGTGTAAATTACACATCGCGTTCGAACAGAGCGAAAAGTTCTACTTTCACCACGGTCTTACATCATGCACGCGAATATGATGCGCGATCAGTCGTATGTTTATTATATTATATACGTGGATTCCAATGCACCAGTTACTGAAAACAATTCATTCTCTTCCTTAATTTCTACTTTTTTCTATACTTTTATTCGTTCGACTGGAAAACATTCGTAACACGATCAATCGGTCTTCTTGATAGATATCAGATTCTATCTGGATTAGTTTCGAGCTTCGATTCAGAATGATAATTGAATCCACTTCAATTTTCGGTATTTTACACGACCGAGTCGTAGGCGTCGACGATAAATGTATCGAGATTTTTATTATTTGCTTCGTGAAAACCGTTCAATGATTATTTGGAGTACAGCTGATTATATGTGTGTGCACACATACAAGATGATTCATTTTAATCTTAACAGGCAAATATTTCGAAAATGTGCAGATTTGTAAAAGAAAAAGAACATTCTAAATAAAAGTTGTCTGGTATAGAGAAGACTTTCTCATCCTAGACATTTTTATTTGAAATGTTTTCTGTAAAATTGCAGCACAATTTCAAAATACTTGCCTGTTGAGATTAGAATGAATCACCCTGTATAATCATTTGCAATTCATTTCCAGCTATCGCGGAAGGAGCGTAATCATTTAAAAACAGTAATTATGTAATCACGCTGGCTTTTATGCGGTCACACGTGTCGAATCATTGACGGTGACCGATATTCCTCCTTTCGTCGTAGGATTTACGTAACGTTTACGCTTTACGTATGTGGTTTTCCTCGACGATTGTAACGTTATACGGATGCGGGGTTCGGATAACGACGGGATTATCAAAAGCGGAGCGCACACGTGTCTCCGCAACGCGATCCGCGAGTATGCCGCGATAAGTGCACTATCGCCTTTCTCTTGCCAGTATAGAGCACACGAGCATATCACGAATCTCGGAGTAAGAACACGACACATTAATGATTCTCGTCAATGATTTATCAACTTAAAAATAATTCAGTGATACAGCGAAAACGTTGTCGAGAATATTGTTGAAATTTGAGAACAGTCGCTTTCTTCGTCTTTAGTTTGTACAAATACGCACCTCGTTACGCACAAGCGAGAATCTCGGCGCGATATCGTGCGTGTTCACCGCCCGTTGATATTTCTTATCGAAAAAGGGCGGCGAACTCGAATTCGTGCTTGAAGTAACGCACGACGTGTACGCAAACACGGGGGACACCGCGTGTACTACGTGGCGAGTGGTATAGGAAAATTCGCACTGACTTTGGCTTCTTCGCGACTTCAGTTTGCTGGCGGTCTTTCCCATTTTCCCGCCAGTCGCATGCCAGCGGCTTCCCGGGCGCACCGCAGGAATTCCCGCCGGTAAATTCAATCGAGGGTGCACTGCGGGAAACGGAACGATTTGGTTGGCGCGGCACTGACACGGAACAGTTGCAGCACCCTGCGACGCGATCTGACCGTAGCATAATGCGATACTGAGCTAACCGAGCACAAACACACTAGAAAGAAGGGACCAGACCAACCGACCGACCGACAGATACGCAAGCGGTGCTATAGTAGGAGAAGGAGAACGACAGCATGAGGAGAGACGCAGGGTGCGGGGAAGACTGATAGAGAGAGAGAGAGAGAGAGAGAGAGAGAGAGAGAGAGAGAGAGAGAGAAAGACGGAATGATAGAAAAAGAGAAACAGATAGGTGGAAAGAGATATAACTGGCTTAAGAAAGAGAGAGTGAGAGAGAGAGAGAGTTATGTGGTAGAAAAGGAGGAAGCTAAAGCAAATGGCAGAGACGACTGCCGTTTAACAAACGATACTGTCGCCAGACGTATAGTGCATAATGGCCTTCGACTGATGCTCGAGCCTTTATACATTCTTGAACGTTTCGAATTGAACAACGCTATAAAATATGTTCTTCGATATTTTTCTCGTAATATGGATTTGCGACACTGCGTTTAAAATTGGAAGTAACTTTTAAATGAGCCGCGTCGAATAATTTTGCAAAGAACAGTTAAATCTATACCTCTTCACACGACATATATTTTATTTATTTAAATAATTAAGCTCGAACGAGCTGAATCTCTCGCTATTGTCGAGGGCGATAAACGGAACATATTTGATCGCATTTGAGAGTATTTATTAGATTTGCAATTTTCTATGGCTGAACTAGTGTATACTTTTGGAACTTAAAGTGAGACAGGTACATGTTTGCATTTGTCAAAAGCTAGAAAGGAAGTTCTAGTGCGGTGCAGAAATAAAGACAAACTATTTGATATTTTAATCGATACTTTTGACACTTTTTAGAAAAACATTGTTCATTGTTTGAATACTATTGTGTACCATTTGCTTGGAATTTTAAAATATAGATGTATACAATACAGAGATACAGGTACAGAACAGGTTTAAGGAAAGAACATCTCTGAAACTCCCTACGGGATGCTTTTAATAGAGGATTCTTTTGTTAGTATACCTAGACAATCTCAAAAATGAACTTGGGTTCACGAGAAAGTAAGTGTAAAGAATTCCATTGACCGTAGAGGAAAAGAAAGAGTGAGGAGTGGGAGGAGAGAGAGAGAGAGAGAGAGAGAGAGAGATACGTGCGCAAGTGCTCGACACGCGGATGCAAGGCAACGTGATTCTTTCCGAGGAGTCAACTGCATGGTTGTGATGTCATCGGAAACCCGGACCTTGTTCCAGCTAAATGTAACTCTTCGCATTAATCCGAGGTTTCTTTTGCGCCGTGTCAGCAGGTTTCACAAGGAAATGCAATAAGCGACGAATTATGAATTGCGAACCACCTGTTGGACATTTCAATTCCCGCGGACATGCATACCGGTATCTCGCTGAATTCACGTCACTTTGCTCGACGTCACATTCTTCATTCGCGAAGTTATTTATAAATAGAGAGTGATGATAGAATCGATTAGACATTAGGTTGCAGAATGGAAAGATATCAATGCGTGGCGCTATCGTGCGTTAACGATTGATATAAGAAGATTATATTTTACTACATTTATGTATTATAACGATTGCATTTTTGATTTTAACAAATTCTCTCAAATGCAAAATATTTTCTGGATTTCGAGCTCTGAACATACATGGCGGCAAAGAGTTTCTCATCGACAGGTGACAGCATATTTTCATTTATCGCAATGAGAAGAAATTAACCATAATTCTGTTTGTGTGGAAATAAACTTAAAAAGCATTTCTAGTAAAACGTTGGAATTTTCCATTCGACAACTTTTTACTTTCGTTTTTATTAGCGTGGGATATGCTTATATTTCTATATAGAGAAGGTTGATTGTTACGCTAAACCTGGAAATAACGCGCAACAAGATACCGCTTACCGTTTAGGCCCTGTTTATTGGTGCTGTTTGTTAGAATACATCAAGTTTTACATTCAATATTTTCTATACAACAATTTCTGCCGTATTACACATTTTCTCTATACACTTCATACATACACAGAATAGTTATTTTGTATTGACACACGTCGACTAGATCTTATAATGTCGTTTTACTTAGGCTGCAAAGCGCTGATTTAATACGAGAAACAGTTTCACGACGTATTCCGCTGAATGAGAAATACATTTGCTAAACAAATTACACTTCCTTTACAAACCAATTGACTTTTCGTCTCCCCCGTCTATTTTTCCCGATATTTGTTTCTGGAGAGCTGTCCGAAAAATATGTGTGGCTAATTGACGGGATCTAATATTCTAACGTACGACGTCGATTGCTGACATATTTTCCTGCAGGCTAACTGTATTCCGATCTGTCGTAACTGAATCTAATTGTCAGTACGAGTTTTATAGAGTTCAGCTCATTAGAGTGGTCCGATACGCAATAAATGCGCTTTTCTCCAACTAGACCCATGAGCGATGTCTATCGCGTGCAGTGATTGAATATCGGCGATTACATAAATATTTGTCTTAGGTGGATTTGCTGTCTCTGACACTTTGAAATATTTACAGACACGGTAGATGCAGTACTGAGAATTACACAAAGGTATCGTGTAGCGACTCTTAACTGATTAGCATTGCCAAAATATTTTATGCTACAAATTAAGAGAGAGAGAAAAATCAATGTAAATAACCCACTTGCAAAAGTTCTTGCTCAATAAAAATAAATTCCGAAGTGATCAGAGGCTAATTTGTAAATGAAATTCGAACAATTCATTTATTATTTTTTCATTTTTCGTCATTCTTTTAATGCTTTAAATGATCAACGACGTTCTTTCATTCATCGTACCTTAGAGTATATTTATAAAATAGAAACGAGATAACTGTTAAAATCAAAAGAGTAATTAGTGATTCGTCCATGCAACATATTTTACTCGACAAGGAGCGAGTGAATATAACTTTGTAATAATAAGGCTAATCGGAAGCACCGATTGTAACGCTATAACGCTAAACAGTCACGTCGCAGTTCTTCCTCGCGATCTAATCGATTCATTAATATTCCTCTTGTACATATCCCAGAGATAGTACATATAATCTTCATTTATTATTTTCTAATTTGCCTCTGTATTGTATATACACACACAGACACACAAGAGATACGTATACTATATTATAAACGGGCAGACGAACGATGTACAACATATAATTATATACGAATGCCCGATGACGTTCGCATTCCAACTTTCCGAATGAAGAAATGGCTCGTCAGAAAATTATTTACGTTTGTATTAGAAAATTATTCACGCAAACATCGCGTAAATTTGATTTTTATTTTTAAGACGAGTATATTCTCGTAGAAACACACATAACAAATTATATCGACGAGGGAAATTCATTTAATAACTAGAAGGATGATTTATATAGATTAGAAGAGAAACAAAATTCACAGCTGTAAAATGTGCGATTATTTGGAATTAAGAGGAAATATTTATTTCCTGAGATAGTAAGTAAGAAAGAAAATTTAAGTAGATAGAAGAAGAAAAATAAAAAGATAATCAGGAGTTAAAATGTAATTTAAATAGAAAGAATAAAGTATTATACATTTCAATAGGAAACATATTATAAAAAAGAATATAATAAAAATAAAAAATTGAAATTTTTTAAATACTTTTTTAGACCCAACACTTCTTAATTTAATTCATAACTAATTTATTTTATCTAAAACTAATTGTAAAGAATAAATAATCTGTACAACATTGCTAAATAATAGAATTAAGAATTTGTAGCATTTTATTATTTCTTCAAGTTGTGAAACTTAAAAAATAACAGGATCTCTTTAGAAGATTTCGTATGATTTTAAGATTCGATACGAAGTACAAGTATTTTGAGGATGTTCTGTATAAAAGGAAGTACGGCAATATCGTGTAGTCTGCGTACAGTTGTCTTCCTTTCGCGTTGTAAGATACAAAAGAAATGATTCTTGTAAAAACAAGTGTAGGCAGGTACTGTGTGTTATGTTTCGCTGGAATTCTTCTCGATTACTGTCTCACTACTTTGCCCTCCAAGGGTCCACGATTAACGTCGTCGAGTTCACGGATTCGACAATCTCATCTAAAATACTTTCATGTGTTTCATGAGTTTTCGATTTCTTCGAACGTATCTTCACGGCAAATCTCTCACTACTCTTAACATATGTTAGTTATTTAACTATTTTTCTCCCCGAGATAGAAAACTGGGAGCCTTTGCACTTCTCAACACTCGTTCCTTTCAAAAGAACTTTACAATAGTTTGGAGTTCCTCCTGCGAGAGTATATTATTCATTAATTCCTTTTGACACGCGTAAATAATATGCAAAGTACTTTGTTTTGTCTGATAGTTAGATCTACATTCAAAGATAATTTGGCGCATTTGCGTAGTACAAGTTAGAACCTTGATATTATATGTATACGACACAGTAAACATAATACGAAAAACGACTGATGAATAAAATTACAAAGTTCAAAATGTATAGGCTAGAAAAATCCAACGCTGGATAAATAATTTCGCGTTGAAAAACGGCATTGGAAATAGGCCGATTGTTATAAATCGTATACCTACGTTTTGGTTTTCCTTCAATGTAGATCTAACGCGACACGAAACAATTTATACCACTGTTAACATAATTACTGTTATGCTGGACACACAATGAGGATAATGGAAAATACATGAACGTATTTTGAACGCGTAAGCCGGTTTAAAAGAATTTCGACGTAAGGCGATCTTTGAATCGTTTGAATTTTTACGGGAGAATATGTGAAGCCTGCGTCTCATCCAATAATGGAATAACTGATTCTCTGCGCTCATATACGCGGATTTTATTAGATTTTTCATGCTCTGGTATGGATTCTCTTTCTTCATAATATCTTAAGCATATGTCATTAAATAAGAGTAAAGTTTAACCCTCCGGGGAGTATATGATGAATCCATTGAATTCACTCAATTATAAATCTCTTTATCAATGATATCAATTAATTCGATGTTCTTAATGTTACATCTACAAATTTAGAGAGATTATTCTTATTAAAATATACTTTAAAAATACAAGAATGTAGAATAATAATTAGCAATGAGAGTACATAAATAATATGTAAATTATAGTTATTTAGTTGTGTATTATAAATTTGAATTTAAAGTAATACATAATTAGAGAATGATCGAATGTTTCGGTTCTGCTTCGATCATCTTCAGCGATATTATGTAATATTGTATATGCAGTATACGATAATCTCATGTTTTCCGGACAAACACTGAAGAGAGTTTCAAGGCTGCAGGTCGGTCATGTAAGTTCCAAGAATGTGAGGGCGAAACCGAAACTTTGAAAATAAAATTTGTGTATACAATAGTGATGGTAACAACAAATTAATGTATAAAAAGTCACAATAAAATCAAGAATTAAAACAGTTGAATTTGTAGCAGTGTAAACGATAACTGTAAAATATACTTAGTATTTAATTCTTTGTAAGAGTTATGTTATTTTGACTCCATAAAATCAATTAGTGCCTTTCAATTAACATAAATTAAATGGGTCTTACAAACCCAGCGTTAGTAACTGTGTTACAAATTTTGTCAGCTCCGGAAGGTTAAATATTATCCTTACGTACTTTTTTAAATCTTAAAGCGAAAAATTTCAATATAGTGTAGAAATTAATGAGAAAATCTTGTAATTAATCAATTACGTTTAAAAAATGAGAATTGAATGTCGGCGTTGAATTAAGGCGTTTTATATGTTTTTTTTATGTCTTTTTAACTCTGTCGTAAAACTCCAACCGGAACGAGTGCAATGCAATTGACAGTAATAAAGCGCACGTCCATGGATCTCTACGTTTAATTTTTAAGCGCCAGTCGCGATAAGGATAAACGACTCGCGTCGCAAATTCTGCAATGTTACCCGTAAAAGTGGCCTTGCACGTTTCGCCAGTTGACGCGGCTCTTTGCAACGTAGTATGACACATATTACATCGAATGCTGAAAAAATATGTCTGTAAAAGAGATGGCGATACATTTGACTGTTAGGCCATGTTTGAACAGTTTAAATATATGGCAATAGAAAATTTTCAGTGTTCTTTAGGTTCTTAAAATAATTTTTCAAAAGATGTTGAAAACCTTTTATCCGAAGATGATATTTAAATTGTTCAAAATTGTGTACTGTTCAAATGTATCTCCTCCTATTTTATTTTATGTCCGATAAATGAACAACTCTTATGCAAAAAGGAACCAAGAATTTTCTTTTTGTTTCCCCTTTTCGCACAAGAGCAGCGCAATTATACATCGGTTGTCTTTGATGTGCTCTCGTGTACACAGATTTAGTAGTCTAATCTGAAAATAATTTATCTCGCATCTTTGTACGCCGCAAACGTACGATGCCCTTTATATTTTCATCGCGCGCATGAGTAGCTTCTTTCTTTCTCTTACGTCGAAATACACGTAGACGTCTCACCGACATCGCGTATCTTGTACAGAATATAAATGTATGAAGCTCCCCCGTCGTTCTTTAGGCGCTGATTCCCGTTTTGTGCGTGTAATCAGGTAGACGTCTTTCTACGTATGTAGTCAGGTAGACATCTTTCCCGTCGAGGGAAGAAGCGGAACCGGAAGAGTGGGGCGATTTAAAGAAGGGCGCAGGCGGTGCCATGCATCACCTCGGAGATGAACATCGGCGTACCGGCGCTAAGACCGCCATCGCCCTTCGCTTGCTCGTCCTTTTCGTAGTCACAGTCGAAGTAATGGCTCTGCGACAGAACGCGTTTTATGATGACGTGATACAGCTTGCAACTATTCCGAATTTCAAATATAAAATTGCGAGTCAACGAAATAATTCTGCTATCAATCATCCTAATTTCAATTTCTCCCTCTCACTTTGTCAGTTTTGCTTGCAAAAGAAAACAAAGAATTTTTCAACGTATTATATATTTTAGTATCGGTACAATCGTAGACTTCGAAAGGCTTTTCATTTGGTGACACAAATCGATATAAACATCAATCTATATTTCTTGGCATTCAATAAGTAACAAAGATAGAAGGACCCTTGTGTCAACTTTGTCAACAAATGGTAAATTCTAACTAAACTACTCGCACTTCGATTATTTTACATGCGATAGAAACAGACAAAAGTGATGTCGACAAGTTCTTGTCTACGTTCACTTATTCAATGCATACTGTATATACATATATATGATTAGGTATATATGTATGAATAGGTGGGCGTAGAAATGGTAACCTATTATTTGGCTCAAACATAGCGACAAAGTGATCAATTTTAGGTCCAGTTCCATCGATATACATATATATGTAAGATTTAATCTCTCGATTCAAATTACTTTTTTCTTTTTTTAATCAGAATTTTCGAAGCTTGAATCTATCTGAACTTAATAGAATAAAGCTTTACAAACATACCTGGCAATCCAAACATCTGCAATGATCACTCATTTTGCAAGTTATGCCCCACTGCTTTGCCATCGCCTTGTAGAATTCTTTGCTCGATTTATGGAGTATCTTTTTGGCTTTTTTGTCCGCACCTCTTGGGCCGCCACTGCCATCGTCACCTCCATCACCGTCGTCAACGTCCTCCGTATTTTTTTCATTACTGGAAACCTGCTTTTCCATATTTCTCTCCTTTGCTTCTCGTAGTGCAATGGCCGATGATTCCATTCGTGTCTAAATTATAATATTTTTATGATTAAGGTGGTTCTTTAGTAAAGTATCGAAAATTTGAAGTGCCTCATTCAAAATTATAAATATCTGCAAATAATTTGGATAAAATATATAATACTAAAACAACGAATATATCTTAATGATATATCCGTAGTTTTATGTAGTGAAATACACGATATTGTGCAAAAATAGTATGTCAAAAATGACGAAATAAAAAAAATGGTTTCTTGTACAATTTCTTATGATAATTTAGCAACGTTGCATCGTCTTTCTTTTTCTTTTTCCCCATTCATCTTTTCGGTTTACGGTTCACGGGTTTCTGCTATTTCGCGAAAGTATTTGAACTCGTTCAAACATTCGCGTCCTTTGCAGCGCTCAAGTGTCTTCTAGCAATGTTGCCAGATTTATCTGTCACTTGTCGTCGTTACATTTCACTCAATATTTTGTTTTAATAATATTTTTCCAAAATGACCGTGAACCTATTACTTTTTTGTAATCATTAAAATCGTAATTTTTTAAACTATTATAATCTCGTTTTTGAGAAAAGTCTGTGGTAAGATTTGAGTGCAGTTCGTCAAAGAAGCGTCTTCGAGCCTTATCTGTCATTAAGTGTGTTATATATAAAAATTACATTTTCAACGTTGTTTTTTTTTTCTTATTTTACCGTTAACCTATTCTAGAATATTGCACACGTTAATTTCGGTACATCAACTTCATTATATAAAAAAATTAGACATTTTTATGATAACTTCAATTTATTAAAGAACCACTTAAAAAAAAATTGAAATAAAGGTAAAAAATATTGAACTTCGAGATGTCGGATTCCGAATTTTTATAATATCAATAAAAAATTATGTAAAACAACATCTTACACGCGTATATGAGGCCGTACATATAGTACGTATATGTTTTTTTTTAAATATAATAATAATATTGAAAGAATTATATAATTACGTTGAAAAAAAATTATGCCAAAACGAATTGTTACTAACAATATCAGCAAAGTAGCTTCTTTTTTATTTTACATCAAGCATATCAAAAAAATCTTACGTAATTATAGAGGGGGAGGATCTCAGAAATCCTGACATTTGTTTACATGATGGGGGTGGGAGAAAGTTAAAAATGGCCAAAAATTTGCTCACATAATAGGTATATGGACGGCCCCTATATGAAATGCTTTGATAGCATAGATCCTATGACGAGTGATCGCTACTGGCAGTAGCAGTACGTGTGACGCGACTGTATTTGTTACATTACGAAGTACAGACAACGTGGCGCGAATTATCACACGGCGGATCACACAGGTAACTACACAGTCCACGTGTATGTCGTTAATCCCGCTCGTTACATTTTCCATCAGTGAATTGTCATGGATATCGACTTCGCTTCAGGCCGTATGTTTCGCATTTCGCCGATACGCAGCCCCAGGTAGAATTATTCGAGCGTATCTGCTACACATATAATCCTTGAAACTGAACTCTGATTGCGATAAACAGTTCTCGATTGGCGCAATCGAGAACGTCGACCATACTACATTTTTTAGTCTCCCACTGGGTGGTATTTGATTCGTGTATCGCGCGAGAACAATCAATTAAATTTCCATCCGAGGTATGGCGCACTCACCTCTTCGAGAACGTGTTCGTACGAGGGTGGAGGTGAGCTGGGAATTGTTTGCTCGTTTCTAACCGACAAACAATTCTTGTCCGTTTCCGTCTCGGGTGCATCCGCAAACTCGTCTGTACCTGACGGCAACGACTGATTAATTTGCCGCTGCTGTTCCTCGGATTCCACGCTGTTGCTGCGACTATCGCCGGAACTGCGCGATTTCAGCATCTTCGAGAAACGGAGCTTGAACGGCGCCAGCTTGACGAATTTCTTCGTTCTCGTGGCCTATGAAGAGGACGAGTTTTCATTTGCGAATTAATCGCGAGATGGGTTTTTCCAGAAGTCATTTTGCAAGAGTATAACGGGCATATTCGAGGATTCGCGGATATAAAGTGAAATGTTTGTTCTACCCTTCGAGCCAATTTTTTTAAATAACAGTTGCATAATTCTGAGAATTTAATACGAGAATTTAGGTAAAAAAAAAACACGTTAAGAAGATAGAAGCGATAGATATGTTAACATCGATGAAAAAAAGAATTTTGTAATAACTGACAAGAATGCAAGAGCCAATCTAAAATATGTGTAAGAGTACAAAAACAAAAATATAAAAAAATTGGAGACCAATATGGACCAAATGGAGGAACGAAAATGAAAAATTTTTTTTTTTGATTGATAACAACTTGAAATTTTTTAGTTTGAAATAGAGGTGATTTAGCTCGCGGAACGAGAACTTTACTCTATACCCGCGAGATCACGCAACTGCACCGGATGCATCTGTCGTTGACCTACTGACCGAGTTTGCGGATATTGGCGGTCGACGTACCGCCGCCACTCGACTTGGTGCATTTGCGGCCGACTTTATAGACGCGAAGCTTACCCCGCCCTTAAGCTCCTTCCGGAAAGGAGAGGTCGGTGGAATCGAGGACGAGCCCGAACGATGATTCTGGCACGTTGTGCCGCTCGATATTATCATTTCGATTCGATGCGGCACGTGAAAATAATATTTGCCCCGTCGTTAGTTCTCTGCTTCAAATAAAATATTAAGTCAGCTTTCTGAATTATATCGTTAAAATATTCTTATTAATAAAGATCGTATACACGCACATTAATATTTCAACCTGAAATGATTGAATTTGTTGGAGCCGTTAATAATTAACTGAATTTCGTTATTGAACGTGATGGATGAAGGATAATGAGATTCCGAATTTCATGTTGCAAGTTCCCAGGATAAACAGAGGAGATTAAAGTGCTAGTCTTCGTCGTCATGTCGGAGTAAAACCATCAGATAAATCGATAAGCTAATAAAGACTGAACTAGAAATCATCTTGATCATCCCTCGCATCTCTCCCGTAAATGAAGTAAGTTCTACTTAAGGTCAGGCCTCCTACTGTTCAAATTGTGTCACCGGATCCTTGCACGGTTGACAAAGTCAAGAACAATAGCACGGACGGTTTTCCGATACGTATATTCGCAAGTGGAACAAACCTATTTTCAGCCGGACGTGTCGCGATGCCATAAACGGCAGCTGTTGTTGAGATTTGACGGAGATCATTCGCCATTTTGGACAATGGCCGTTCCCCATAACGGAATTGCATCTCTCGAAATGATCTCTTTCCTCCCGCTCTTGCACGTGGAGGCATAACGCTGGAATTACAATCCTTAGCGCGCGTGATTGCGAAAAAAGTAGGAAGACCATCGCGTTCGAACAAAAGATAACGAGAGCTTAAAAGTATTCGAGAACTTGCAGGAACAGCTACGCTTCTCTACTTAACTTTAACAGAGGATTAAGGAAATTTAACGGAAGTTTTATGTCAATTGCAGCGGGAACAAAGAAACTTGCTTATTAAGCATATTCCATTCTGCGTAATCAATTCTGAGGATATTTAATTATCACGAAAAACATTTTAGTTTAATATAGAAAAGTCTCCGTCGCACGCGCGCGAAACACAGCCAAGTTTTAATCGGAATGTAACTCGTGCAAACAAACAGACGGCGAGCGTAAAGCTCTGATGAAAAATTCCATCTGGACGGAAATCACCGCTCAACTGATAAGATAGACGGATAGAACGACGTTTTATCGTACAAATGAAACGGGCGACAAAGTAGGTTGCATCGTTCGGTGAGGTGAGAATCCATCCACGCGTTTCCATCCGTCTCTCGCTCCTTCCTTTCCCTCCCCCTCCCCCTCACCTCTACTCCTGCGCAGGACTGGACGGCGTGTCAGTGTCCCGAGCTAGTACCAACGCACTCCCATCCTGGGCCAACACCTCTCGTCCTAGTTTCCTTCTCGCTTGGCTTCACCCACCCCCTTGCTACTTTCATCCCTGTGTGTGTCCAAGAGGTACCCATCAACCGATTCCTCTCTCTTTACTTGGCAATCTCTATATGTGTATATCTAGGAGCCGCGTCTGTCTTCCGCTCGGTGCATTTTCAGTCGTTTCTCTGTTTTCTCGTTCCATTACGGCATTTCGACGTGTTTACATCTCAGTTTTGCTAGGACGCGTACAAGATGCGCAATATTCTTGCTTGTATTCTCCTTTCTTTTTCTTATTTTCTCTTCATACGGTTTAGTTGGCGTTTTTGACGAAAATTGCGAGAGGCATGCCACTTATTGTCTAGGAATTTACGCCCAATCTTTTCGACGTTTAAAAACGCAATTTGAATCAGTAAGATGAAGAATTTAAGTTAATCATTTGCTGAATAAAAAAGAAATCCATTGTGAGATGGTATTAACTCTTATCGACATTCGTGGGTCCAATATAAGTGTTTTTTTTTTTTCAATTATGATATGGAAAACTGTTATAACAAATGTTTTTTTATATACATTAATTTAAAACACTAGCGAATACTATTCATATAAAGAAATTTTGAATATTGAATTAGGGTTAACAGAAGAAATATATTACAGTTGAAAATTCTTTTTATTTGATATGCTGTTTCTCCAATGAATAATTATTTATTACTGTTGTATTATTATTTATTGTCGCGAGATGTAAATACGGGATTATGAGTTTTATGAGAAAAACGTGAATTATTTGAAAAATCGTAGCGACATGTATTGTGCGATCTTATTAAAACTTTTCCGAGTAGCAGAGAACGTCAGATTCTTATGAATATTCCATCCGCAAATCGTAAAATAATTTACGAAGGTGATCATTGTTCGTCTGTCGTATAATGATTAATCGACATCCCAGTTGTGAATTTTGTGATGTACCAAATAGAGAGAGACGAAAAAGGATTTATCTATGTCAGTTCTCCCAATCCTACGCGCACGTTTCTGTCAAACCTCTCTTGTAAACAAGGTCCCGTGGTTTTAAAAGCCCTGGGGGGCTTTTACGAGAACCCTCATCGAAACGGAAAGTAGGATTTTCAGGGCCGAGGAAAAAAGTGGCGTGACTTGTTAATATAATGGAATTATTCCATTTGTTTATCGTCAGGTACATAAGCATTAAATCGAGCGTCAAATACATAAGCGTTAAATATAAACCGATAAATGTTCCGTTATTATTTCTTGGCATGCCAGAAGCAATATAGTTAACGCTTTGACGTAGCATAAAAGTCGTTTGAAAACGAATGCGCAGTTTGAATGCCCACGGGAAGTCTTGCGATCGAGTTTGGTTTCAGCGTGGATCGTATTTTGTAAGAGATAATTGTGTCGCCGATGGCGATGGAATGCCAGTGACATCCGATTGTAAAATTTCCAGTGGATTTGGGTCATTCGACGGTATCCTAGGTTCGAAGGTGCATTAATCGACAGCTGTGCAGTGCAAGTGAAATATCGTACTCGGGGTATTCTAAAACTTCCTACTGACAGTACTAATAATTCATTCCTTATTCAACCCTCATAACTTATACTACACATTCGATATACGAATGGTAATTTTCTTTTTTATCAAAATACGAAGGATTCTCGGAAAGTAAGGATCAAATGCACATGGCGGACGTTTCTCGTCGTTAAATGTACGTGTAATGGAAAATTCACATTATGTGCGATGGCAGATATTTGACATTCCGATATCCAATGAAGGAACATCTGCAGATTCTAACGAGATTTTTCTCTCTGAAAAACGAATCTTTCTATTGAATATCAGATATCACATGTCAAACATCGGACGTATATCGTAAGTTTTCCATAATAATCTCTGTTAACAGCCACCTCTCGTGAATAGTCCTCTAAAATATCAACGCCTCATAATGCGTTTCCAACAAGCAACAAATATCGCAAACTGTTCTGAAACAATCGAACGATGCTTGACGTTGTTGGACGTTACGCCATTGCTTGCCACATCATTTACCTATGTCTCGCCCATCGATGAAACATACACTCTCTATTGAAACTTTTCGCACCTCCGGACTGGGTGTCGAGAACACGCTGACGTAATATGTTAACGAATGAAAACAATTGTAACTACATAAGTTGCACGATCGACCGCGCATCCAAGTGAATATTGTGTTTGGAAATGGCTGTCTCTGTTGTACCTATATTATAAATTTAGCTATTTTATAGTGAAATATAAAATGTTAATTTTTTATTTTTAATTAGCCTATTTAATTAAAAGAAACGTTTCATTTTCAAAACTTAAGTTTTGTTATAAATAAAATCATTTCAGCGACAAGTATGAGGGCAGATAAAGAAAAATTAAATAATAATATCAAGTTTTATTTTCTATAGCATGTGATACAATACAAATAGACAATATAAAATACAATAAAAAACATGACAAAATCAATTTTTTTCAATTAAAAATTATGTATTAATGTTTAAAATAGTAATTATCCTAAAAGTATAAAAAATTTTCAAGTGAGATTATATAATAATAATTTCTAAAAATCATAAAAAGTCTTTGCAAAAATTTTTGCTAATTAAATATTTACGAAAGGAGTCGGATTTGAATAAGAGAACATTTAAACAAAAATTTAAATAAATTTTCTTTTTTGTCTAATTTAAAAGTAATATTCATTATCGTCATATATATAAATTATGCATCAACATCAATTATAAATTCGTTTAACCATAAATTTCTTAAGAGCGGGTTTGAATTGAAGCAGATAGTGAATGTATGAATAATAAATGTGACAGAGTAGTAAAAAAGAAGACGTTAAAGCGTCTCAGAAGAGTGATAAAAGCGGCCATTAAAACTGGCCATTAAATTATAGGAACTTTTACGGCGCTTTATCAGTCAAACGAAAATAAATTTATGCAATTTTGTCTTATTTACGCAAAGTAAACAGGAACGCCGCGGCAATTATATTAATTATAAAATATTGACAGAATTGCGAGCATTGTAACTGATACGTTGTAGTGTATACTTTTCTGAAGAAACTTGATGATCGACTCTTCAATCAACTTTGTTGCAATTTTGATCACTATCAAAGAATATAAAGGAGGATATCCTTAGTGAAATCGGATACACATCGTCATCAAAGGGCTCCAAGGAGAAAAATCTACGAGACCTAGTATCAATTTTATCAAGCAAGATGGCGACTCGATGCCATCCCTTCAATGAGATTTGCTTCTTTCACAATACTTGGGAAAATTCTATAGGATACGATTCCAAGAGTGTGCTTTAATTATTTCGATCAAAGTGTAAACTGGAACTAATAATTTTGAAAATCAGAAAAGAATATTTACCCAAACCATTTTTTTTACAAAAAAAAGTTTCTGTCTGCATTTTATGTGTATTTATATAAGCGAAAAGGCATTAAAAGAAGAAAGAAAAATATTAAAAAGAGTAATTTTTCATATAAAAATAAATTAAAAAAGTATGCAACAAAATTCTTTTTGCGTATCGTAAGTTTTGGAAAAAATAATTTGAGAACTTAAAATGGTATATAATGATATTTGTAACATTAATTAAATATATAAAATTATATTTAATGGAGACTTTTATAAATTATCTTTAAAAGCCTAATACACACTTATGAACTTATCGTGTAACGAATTTATGACAGCCAAAAAATATCATAAATTGGATAAATTGACAGTGGGATTTTTAGTGTATATGTTTTATTTAAATTGACTCCGTATTATTTTAGCATTCTTCGTATACACGCATTCTTTTTTCAAATAAAAAATTTATCACGAACAAGGATGTAGACAAATTTTATTAATTATTGTGTCGAGATATCCGTGTAGAATCTTTGATGCGCCACCCGTATTGCACTATTCCACCTACGTATCGTACGTGTTGGGAATACATATCGAGGATGCATTACCACTTGCAACTGGATATCTCGGTGAAAAGTACGTCAAGGTTTCTCACGAGATGCCTTCGATCGCCTCGGACTGAAAAGTTTGCGAGTCATTCGTCGAATTTCTGGCTGCACTTTCGTCGTTGTCACAACGTGTCACCGTATGACACTCTTTGACGTTCGTAGAGAAAGCCTCTACGTCGCGGTGACATGTTATGTCTGTAAGGCGTAACGTTAGTTCCACGTTTTCATAGTTTTTGGTTTTAATCTACGAAAGAATTTCTTTTCTATTTTTATTAACAAAAAATACTCTTTATAAAATAAAGTAAATCCTTTTTTTTTATATAAAACAAATTTTGTAAAAATTCAAATATTTACTTCAGGACCATTTTACTTATAGCTTTATAAAGCAAAATAAAATACGCGTAGCAATTAATTTTGATTTATTTCAAACATGTGACCCATTTCAATATTTTAGACAGCCCGCTTAATATTTCTGCGTGAGCTTGCAGCTGCGTTCGCCAGTAAATCTTAATTAATTGGCAAAATCTACTTTGGATTTATCTGAGTGAATTTGCAACCAAAGAAAACGCATTTCTGATACATTCTCTATATCTCCACGCGAGATTGTATTTGCCGTTGTAAGTCGATACTGCGAGGGTCGAGAAAGACGAAGTTTGCGTCTCTTGTTGATGGTTAGATGAGTAAGATGTTTGATACATATATTTAGGTCAGATTCGTGCGTGTTTCTTAATGAAAACGATAAAATAAACAAAATATTCTAACTCTAAACAAGAACCCTGCTATCTTTCACGAGACATGAAATTCTCGTTTTATAAAAGTATTGAAAATGCGAACATTACGAACTAAGATATCGACAGATGAGATAAATGTGCTTTTTGTCGCACGTGTCCTCAACAATACCATAACTTGGCGTGTAATCTATTTTATTACTTTTTATATAAAACTGTAAAATATAATGAAACATTTAAGATCTCTAACTTTCCCAAGACGTTGTTCTTTGAATCATAAAGCGTTCGCCACTTATCGTTTGACGTGGGCGATAACGAAGAAACATCCACGACGTTATCAATCCCCCTTAACGCGACATCTCGTGGGCGATATATGGGCGAGCGGATAAGGCCAGAGCAGAATGATCACTTCCGGGAAGAGACAGTTTGTGGGAGGTGATAACACACGGATGCAGTTGGAGGGTGCAAACAGGGTGCGAATATATATCGAACGATGGCACGTAGACGATGTCAGGGGTGTCTTTAGCGGGCGCAAAAATACACGCATATTGTGTCAAAATATTCTCCTCTCCGCCATCATTTTATTGATCGCCGATGTAGACACGCGTCTCGAAGCTCCGACGCAATTGTACGTACAAGGATATGGGGATATACACGAACGTATACACGCGCACACACATATACCACGCAGGGGCAGCTGTACCTTGTCGGATAACACTCGTTCCGTTCAACGCGAATATTACGTTTTGCAACGTTACTCCGGAGTGGATTTTTATATCCACGAATGTGCATTGGCGCGGGATTTTTGCCGCTACCCTTTGTACTCACGTGATTTTTCCGCTCGCGCGAATCGCTGCGTTTTCTTGGCAACAGACGTGGCACAGGTACCTGGATGCGTGGTGACTCGTGCGGAGTATCAGACCGCGACAGCCATGTTGGCAAGGGTGTAGCGCCCCTAACCGGCCTGCCACGAAGCACAAGTTCTCTCTTCTCACCCCTTTCGCACCACCACCGCCTTCTCTTCCGTTCACCCACTCAACCGCTGTTACACTGAATGAAATTTTTGATGCGCGAATTATTAATCAATCGAGAAACTTAATTCAATAAACGCGTCATAAAATAAGATAATAGTACAAGGTATCTCGGAAATGTTAAATGTTTCTTCGATCGTGCTGCTTTTACATCCAATACAGGGATAATAATTTGTTTAACAAAATATGTCAAAGAGATAATTTATAACAATTTTTCAATTTTTAATATGACTCATTTTTATTTACTAAAAATTTTTGATTGAGACTTTATTATAATAAATTCTAATTCTAATTAATTAAAGATTATGATTATTAAAAAAATTATACATATATATTACAATTTATAATATTTACTTTTTCTTTCTTAAAAGTTAATCGCATACATTTTATTTATTTTATACGCTTTTATTTTGTTGGAAAGAAATTGATTATATATAGACTAAAGACTTAATAAAAACAATATCCGGTGATTTAAAAACCCTCTGTATATATTTTAAAAATATTTTCTTATATAATTTTATTAACTTTTATAATAATAATAATAAAGAAAAATTTTCAATTATCTTAAATAAAATATATACGGAAGAAAATTTTATATAATTCTTTCTTATATTTTTATATAATTCTTATTTTTTCTTTTTCACGATTACTGTAAAAAGAAGTTACTGTAAAAAGAATCGCTTTCACGATTGAAAAACGCTTCTTACAAAATTCTCCTTCTTGACAAAATGCGATCGAGCATCCTGTAGGGGGGAAAGGTAAACCTCTAAATCTCCCTTTAGATGTGCAGTTACACGTTACTGTAAAGAGGTACTCGCCGCGGGAGATGTCAGGATTCGACCTTCCTTCGCCTTTCTGCAGAAACGATGAGCTATCGGTTATGGAAGATGGATAAGGAAACCGTTTCGATTTATATTGGTCTTTCCCGCAATGGCCGACTCCTCGTTCACACTATTTTTATCTGTCACCCCGCCGATTTACCCCGTCAATGCCTCCCGCGAGAATTTTTCCTCTTATCATGTAATCAGACTCGAGATTTCTAAATGGATCCACGACCTCCCGCATCAAGACCTCCATATCTCTTTGCTTGAAATCCCAGAGGATCCTTGAAGGAGAATATTTTAATTAAAAATTTACAACGGACGGATACTCATTACACCGTTAATAGCAAGAATCAAGTTGTCGGATTGTTTCGCTGATGAGTAGTAACTGCAAATGAAAGAATAATTGCTTCTGTCATTTGTAAGATGTCATCTACATGTTTAAATACAGGATGTTTTGAAATTATTTGCATGGTTAACTGGGTATTATGTGTCTTTAAGGACAATAAGAATGGTTGTCCTGTATTGGAAAAATCTTTTTGACTCACTGTATATATCTTTACATATCTTTATAATAAAGCTATAAAACTTTATGAGAAAGTGTTGTATTGAGCTTTGTAATAAAAATTCAAACTCTAATTTCATAAAAGTAAAATCTAATTATGTGAAATTTCTAACTGTAAATTATTTGTGCTTGATGAAACACGAAATTTATTTTAGGAGTAGAAAATATACAGATGATATACGAATAAAATATAACAGAAATAAATGTGTGAGAAAAAGACGCGTGGTCCATTTGTCACGTTGTCACCGTAAAAAATTAATATTTCATAAAGATGCTAAAGGCTATCTTTTTCTTCGTCGCTCTATCGTTTATTCATTCGTTTATATCATATCGAGACTAAACTCATTAGATGTAATTAATATTTTCAAACTATTAATTAGTCGACTAAAGCATGAAGTACAGGTTTCAAGTGTACCGCTAAGTGTAGCACAAGAAATGAAATTTTAAAGTAATATATTTTTTGTGTAAAATAGTTGTACAAATTTTCTTGACAAGAGTCGGCGCCTTTTTTTTTTATTCGAACATATACAACACCGAGAGCAAACTGCTGCAAAACATCACTGCTGAAAAATCGTTAAAATCCAAATCCCCGATATATTGTCCTCATTGCGCCAGGGGGAAAAAAAAAGGAAGAAGCGACAGCAGAAACTCGAACGGTTTTCGTGTCGCTCGTTCCCGTGCGAATTTTTATCGTTACCAACGTTATTTTTATGTTCGTTATATATTTTTTCGTTTTCTCAGTTGGACTACCATCGCGCGATAACGCAATCACTTGCGTGTCACGCGCAGGACGAATAGAAGGTCGTCAAGATGATGCATGCAAAATCGCTCCTCTCCCTGGCGAATTCTCGCGTTTTTGCTTTTTCGCCGAATTATTAATGAAGCGCTCGAGAACACAGGCCCGATAATAAAGTTATATAAACTTGAATTGTTAATCACGCACGTTAACCTTGCACGGTTCTTCACTACCGGTTTCAGTAATGGGTGTAATCAAGCGCACCATAATCAACTCACTTTTGTGTGCATTAAGTTGACGCACTAATAATGTATAACTTTCAATGTATATTAATGAGATAAGTTAAGTTGAGATGCGTTGTTTCATACCAGAAATTTGATAGTTTGACGTGCAAAGCTATACATATCTCTAGAAAAGGGATATTGGTTTCTTAGTATTGAGAATTTCAACGTTAAATGTTATAGTCTTATTCGAGGTATTTTAACTGTGGCATGTTGCTCACCAAAGGGTTATAACAATACAACCTTCAGCTATCAGGAATATCACTGCCAAATCGTGAATAATCGCGCCGCGAGCTTCAAATACTAATTAGCACGGGGAATTTCAGTCGGGAGTATGAGTGCCGAAATAACGATCATACCAATTACAAGCGAATGGTGGTTGAAGCATATCGACGGTAGACATGGGTCTGAGCATCCTGAGATCGCGTTTCGGAAAACGCTGATTTCAGCAAAGACGAATCTCGACCGTAAGAGTATCTCTTCCCGTGGGGACCTTTTTCCACTTACGTGGTGAATTTTATTACTGAAACCTTGTTGTTGGAATTAATTGTCATTGGTTAACCAAAAACACCATCGAGAAGTATTATACAAAAAAACCTTACATACGTTCCGAATATAGGTATACCACGGATATTTTCATTAAAGGTTGGCCTTCGCAAAAGTTTGAAAAAAATTTTGGTAGTTTAATTTTTTTTATCAAGATAATGATCGTTCTTTTTGCCGTTTTTCAAATTTTAAACATGAAATTAAAATTTTAAAAAAGTTTTAATTTAAAAAATCACGTATAGAAAAATTCTGATTTTTCTATACGTGAACAGATAGCTGTAAGTACAAAAAATAAGAACATAATATTTATTTTTTATTTCAGATTATTTTAGTCACTATTTCTAATTTAAATTTTTTATAAATGTCGCTTATAAGAATTAGTATTTTTTTGATTTTTTTTTATGTTATATAGAAATAATTGATGTAAATACTTAATTAAAACATAGAAATTCCATTATTTTAATTTTTAAACATAATTTAAAGTTAGACTTATTCTTTTATTTCAGTCATCTCATATTTTTATAAAATATACCGACTATATATTTTATACAGATACAATGAATAATGTTGCTTAAAACATGTCGAGTAAATGAATAAGATTGCTTGGAAATTGAATCGTTTATCATCAGATTTTTGTCAGTCGCATTACGAGTTACATTCCTATGTTCCTGAAATTTTCTCGATGCTGGTTATCGCATTCATCGATTTCCTCAATTTTCACGTTTCTAAAACTTAACTTTCATTGTAACTTTCATTGTATGATATAACCGTGCCGTAGTTTGCGAGTTTTGCGCCACTAGTACTTTCTAGAGGGTAATATTCATTTCGAACAAAATATCTTGAGTATCTTCCATTCCTCTTGCCCTCCAACTGCCATAAGGCTTTTGGCTGCGCATAAGAGGTACTGTCTTATAGCGAATCGATCGCAGAATGTACGAGGTCCTTCGGTTCTTATTAAAAGTAACACGGAATGAAAAGGAGAAACGTTTCGTAGATTTTATAGTTCAAAATTGCTTTTTATAATTGTTTGTTAATTCTGAGTTAAATAAATATTTGACTATAAATTCTAAATTTCTATAAATGGATACTATGTGAAAACTTTACTTATAAATAATTAAGATATTTCTTGTTTAATGCAACTTTTCAAATATTTTTTAATTCTATAAAACAAAAACGAATAATAATTGTTTAAATATTGAAAAATTAACTTAGCGAATCGGCGGTAAAAATCGAATAGAATTTACTGTCAATTTTTCTTCAAAGTCATTTGTTTAAAAAATAATATTCTTTCGCGCTCTCTCTCTCTCTCTCTCTCTATCTTTTTAAATCATGTTACATTTTAAAATGCGAGCGAACGTTTTCAATCACTATTACTACGAGATAATTTTCATCTTACAAGCAATTTCTTGAAAATTGATAATCTTGATATGCTCAAGGGAGTGTTTTGAAAACCTCTGTCTCTCTCTCTCTCTCTCTCTCTCTCTCTCTCTCTCTCTGGAAAGTCTCAATTTTCCACAAAAAGAAAGTCACAACATAAACGATATTCAAGCGGCAAATCGTGCGAGAAAAAATTTCTGAATCTGGAAGTACGCTCTTCTCGCGAGATAGCTCGCGGCGTTTTGGCGCTTTTTCTGGAGTGCACGAGCCTCTCTCGCGAGTGTTCGTGAAGAACGAAGCGCGCGCCACTGTCAGTAAATCGATGCGAGGGAGACGACGCGATTCTCACCCTCTGTTCCACCACCACTACCACCATCAGCGCCGCTACCACCCTCGCCGCCTTCTCTCTCTTCGGTAATTTAAGCTCCGACTCGGTTCAGCTGAGTTCAGTTGCGCCACTTGGCCGTTGCGGTTCGCGTATCGTCGCAAGCTAGAGGAAGCTCTCCCATACGCGCGCGATCTTGAGACTACCTCTTCTTTCTTTTTTTTTTTCTAAATTTGCAGCTTGATAATTACTTTTGCTTTTATTTATTTTTCTCTCTCTCGTTTCCTTTCAAACCTTCTTTTCTGGAGAAAAAGTACGTGAGGTGTATACACGTATTAGCAAAGGAGAAGACAGAGAAGAGTCCTGTAAACCTTCGATGTTTCTTCTCTCGGAGGTCCACAATTCCTACAAGGTAAGTAGATAGAAAAACCGAGAAAAAAACGTATCGTATAATTGACACATTGTTTGATAGATTTTTAGATAACAAGAGATTTAATGAGCAATTAATAGCGACTTCTTTTAAATGAGATCTTTTTAGCTAACGGTTTATTCTGATAATATTTGATGCCAGTGCTTCACTTCGTTTGTGAGCGCGGCCCGCACTGAGCACGCGACCATGTTATTCTAAAGATATCCTGTATCTTTATTATTTAAAATTTGATTATTCAGTGTAAGTTAATTACTGGAAACCATGTAAATTCAAAGCGCTTCAAATTTATATTGAATTTATATTGCATTCTTAAATTATGTATTTTGACCACAGTTTTATTTAATATTATTATAGATGCACACACATAAATTGAAATATATTTAAAAATGACAATATTTTACAAGAAATATGTATTGAAGTCATTCAATGTTCTCTTCGAAATCATGCAATTTTTATATACGTATATTTAAAATATTTTCTTAAAAATTACTGTTTTTCAAAAACATTAGAGTTATTTTCTCTCAAATTATCTCTATTTTTGCTTTAAATACCTTTATTCGATATATTATACATGTGAAATCGTATACGAGACAGTTATTGATGATAATTGTTAAGCTAAAACACAAATTGGTATAATAACAGAATAATCAAATTATTGGATAAAAGCCGAAATTATCATCTTCATTAAGAACAGTGGAATTCACGGCGACAGTCAGATATAGCTGTCTCTTTCAGAACACCGATCTCATTTCCCATGAGGAAAGAGCGCGAAACTTTCATATCGACGGTAACATCGTTGGCACGCACGCCAATAAACCGAGAATCAACGATGTTCTCTTAGCTCCTGATTGGAGCGTCGGTCGCAATCACGTAGTAGAAGGCAACGTGTTTAAAGTTCTCACTCACTGTACGTGCCTGCTCACACGCATTGAATGAAGGTATTTATAGCATTTGTGGTCGTATATTCTGATTGCAATTCGTTCCTGAGCACAATAAATTAATATTTTAGAGAGGAAAAATTTAGCAGTAGGATATGCCGAGGCAAATTGGATCGTAGAGTGAGTCGGATTAATGTAAATTTTGAGGAGATCGATATTTATTATTGATCTTTACTTTTTTTATTTCTCAAAAATAGCTTCTTTAAAACAAATAAATAATGAAACTAATGACAAATATCGATTAACTGTCTCAAAATATATATTGATCCAATTCTCCCCGTGATCCGATTCGCCTCGGTCTACACCCTACATGTATAGTGAACGGAGAGTAAAAAGGAAGAAATCTTTGCTTGGAGGAGAGTGAATGTATAAGAGTAGTTTGCTGAAGTTACCACATTATATTGATCAGTTACATTTGACATTATCACGTGCCAAATGCTGGCTCCTTCGCACACTATTATATCCAACCGTGATTAACGGTCGGCTCTGAATAATTACTGATGTAACAATCAGAATTAGAGCGGCTCTCTAATTAAAATTGTAGTCATACGATATTAAACATCTCCTGCGCGCGTATTAAATTATGAAATTTAATACGGGTAAAAGAATTATGTTCTCTTCGTTTGTGTGTAGAGATAGGAAAAAGAGAGTAATCACCAGTTTAATGTCGTTATTGCATTGGAATTGTGATTACAACTCTGTACGGTATCAAACATTGCCGTCTGTTGCTATAGATAGAGCATACATATTATCGATAGTAAAGGAGTGCATGACAGTCAAAGAGAGCGCACATTACTCAACTATAGGTACCCTTTTAAGGACGTGCGTCAGCTGTGGAGGGACACTCGAATCAACTCAACGACCTGAATGCGAGCGACAAAAAGCGACCTCGTAATTAATCACGCTGATTCCTCGCATAAGGGATGTTCGCGGCAATTTTTCTTCTCCAACCGTCGTACATTGTCCGGTCGGTCCGGGCAAAGTTTTGGCACCCGTTCGCGTTTTCATTTGAAGTTTGTTAAGGCTTGATTCCGAAGCTTGAGAGCACACCTCGGAAATTTCATTCGCGAACAATTTCAATTCAGTCAGGGATTCCATCGCGAGCCCTCCGGATAGCATTGGGAGAAGGGTTCGGCTTCATCCGATAACACGCTCGTATAAATTAATTCCTCACGAGATGAAAGGTTTTCGTGAGTTGCGGAATTATACGGCATTTCGAGCCTCGATTTACCACAGCCTCGGAACTTTGCCGTTTGCCGAACTCGTGGCGAGCAAGTTCGTTCGAATGAACATTTCGCTTACTACCAATGTGCAATACGTTAACCCTTTCGTAATTTGCATTATATTTTAACCAGGTGCTTTTATGAGAAAGAAAATAATATATAAAAGAATATATATATGTATATTTAAATAAATGATAAATTTACTTGTTTAGCGATATCACTATATACATATATAGGTATATACATATATGTATATAATAAATAAGTCATTAAAAATTTTTATTTAAGAAAATGATAATCAGATACATAAATACACACACATATATTTATATATATTTTACATATAATATATTTTTATTCACAATTGTGCACTATGCCAAAAAATTAAGAGATCACCTATTCTCTAAAAATAGACAATTTTCAAGATAATAATTTTATCAAAAAAGATTACAATGAAATTATTAAAAAGATTTAAAAGCTTAAAACTTCTGTTTTTCAGACTAGTAATTTGAATAACGATTTGACTGATTTTTTAATGAGCTAAATAAATATAAACGGAAATACAATATTTTCAGTATTTTTTTGCACTAATAATGTACGTTTTTTGTGTAATTTTTTAATTAGGAGAAGAGAGAAAATAAAGTAGTAGAAAAAAAGCGCAACGCGTACAATGAAAAAGTGTCTAGTAACAAAAGCAAGTATGTGTCATCTTAGAGGATCCAATTTTTTTCCGTGAATCGGGATAAAAATATATCGTATACCTTATGACATTTTATAATTTCTTTTGAAGTTTAACAAAAAGATTGATATTGTTTCTCTACTTTAATAAAAAATATAGCGCTTGACATTTTCAACGTATTGAAGGATTATCTTATTAAATAATTATTGAATAATTATTATCTTATTAAATAGTTATTGAATTTATCGAATACACGATATCGGAACAATTTTTCTGTATTTCCACAGAGACAGAAAGAACAAAAAATATGTCTCTAAACTTATTTAATTATTGAATCATATTTATTAACGTACTGTTATAGTAAAATATTTATAATACTTCTCATATAATTTGAATAATTTCTGGCAATATATTCGCCATAGGGAGAGATCTCAACACACAGAGTTGCTGCAGCAAGAATTTAAATAAACGCCCAGGAGACGCACACCCGTCGGTACTCCAAGGGGTTAAGTCTCTTCGACTTTCGTATTAAATCTTGCGCGGTAGGCGAACATACATACATCAAAAATGAACGTGAATAAATTTCACAACCTGAGGGATCTGCCTTTCCACTTGAAACATACCCTTTGCGAATTTTTACTGAACTTGAAAAATAGTAGTTTTAGTTCCTGTGATTTTTGACAACAATACAATTCATAGACTTACCTATTATTGATGATATACAGTCGTGATGGAATAGCAATTTTATATGAAAAAGTAGACATTTGAGAATAAAATTTTATGTATATTAGGTTTCGATTTTAATAATCAATTTTGAAATAAAAAAATTAATATTTGTCATATTAAAACTTATATAACTTACATAAATATATTATATAAATTTCTTAACGCTATTGAAATACCTATTTAAAAATTTTCTGTTTATATATTCCTAAAATAATACAAAACTTTTCGTATTCTGTTTTTAGAATAAAAAATTGTAATATTTGTATTTTGCTACAAGTTACTTTTCAAATTAAAATTATTTTCACACATATGTATATATATATTTAAACAAAAAATAATAAAAATTTTACGCTACGTCACAATTCAATATTTTAATTTTTTCATGCAAATAATTTCTTTTTCACAGTCGCATAACATTCTGGAAAAGATTCTGCCGCCATCATCGTACCTATCGAAGATTTCTTCGCTCCACTCACTCATATACTTCGCGAACATCGCAAATGTCATAAAGCGGTTCGATGGAATCGCGAGGGAGAAGACGATGCGGAAAAGAATCGGACGGATGCATCGGAAAAAAGAGAACCGCATTCTGAAATTTATTCCTGTTTCCGACGTTCCTGTGCCATTTTCATCGTCCGCGCTCCATTCTAAAAGTCTCGAAAGGCTTTTACCGGAGTGTCGACTGAAATTTCGCGGGACGCGGGTTCGATTTAAGTGCCAGACACGCGAATACGACGACATATCTTTACGAAATAGATATGTGCGTGTATGTTGCATGTCGGAGTGATTTGCATGTGAGCAGGAAAGTTTTCTTCTCCTACGTTTTACAATTGAGAAGAAGGATGTTAGAAAAGGGCCAATTTGTGCTTAAAAAATGTAAAAGAAATAATATTTTTTGTAGATTTTGACCTTCAGGTTTTTTCACGATAAAATTCTACAAAAATCGTTCCTTTTACTTTATCTTTTTGGAGTAGAAATTAGGCCCTTTATAACATTCCTTTTTTGGAGATCGAATATATTTTATTAGCAATGTTTTTATTCGATTCAGATGTTACATTCAGATGATATCTCTTTCAGTTTCGAAACAATTTGTTCTGTATTTGTGAATCAACGTTTCTTCACTGGTTTTATCGGGATTTATTGAACACTATATATATGTATATTCTCTACAACTTCCTGAAAGCTCGCAGTATAAGTTGGATATTTTTCATTTTCCACGCTTGATATCTGAACGATACGTCTAGCCAGTGACGTTGTCGTATCAACTCCCGTCGTTGTTTTAATTCAAAACCACCAGCGGCAGATATCCCTTAAAGGTTCATCAGTTATGCATGGAAATAACGGCGGTAAAAAATTGATAATCCAAATTCTTCGTAAATTGAATTCCGTCATAGCTGGTGTATTCGCCCAACCTCGACGCGATCGTGACATCACACATCCACACGTGACGATTCCGTGATCCTCGCGAGGTAACGGTATGCAACGTGCGGTAATGTATGCACGTCCCGTATTGGAATCGACATCGATTTATTTCGACTTCTGTTTAATTGATGCAGTTCAGATCCAATATGCGGTAGATTTAATTGCGCGTGTCGTTCGCTCCCGCGTGAATAATTTCCTCGGCTTCACAGAATTCCGCATGGCGTATCTCGCACTCTTAAATCTTTATCTCCAGGAATTAGCCACTATTTAACTGAGAGAATTACGTTTATTGCTTTTTATGCCTTTCTCCTTTCCTCTCTCGCTTTTAAATCCCCTGAAATCCCCAGAAAATTTACAGGGACAGTAGGCTCGACGTTATTACAGAGAAATGTTTAATTTTAGGAATTATAAGCACGACGAATTAAACCTCCGGAAAGACTTTGAACTTGGGATTTTAAGAGAGATTGTATAAATACAACAGTAATTGCAATAATTATTGTTGCACATCTTCAAATTGTTCCATGAATTCTTCGAATTGTTCCATGAATTCATTAAAAGTGATATAAACGTTGGTGTTCTCACAACTTGATTTGACATACGTGCTAAAGCAACTCTCAGGCAAGCTCTCTAATTAGGCAGGCTCTTTAATCAGTACTTGATTAACTTCCACAGTAGAGTACATAAAGTAAAATGACAGGCACGAAGACGTGGGGAGTGAATATTCGCGAATGGAAACGAGCTCGTAAACTCTGCAGCTGTCCCGTTTATTCTGCAGAGTAGAACAAGAGTTTCGTCATGTAGCGTGTAAAATAATGAAAAATGCAAAGTACGTAATTTGTCGTAATTGAAACATTCCATACTGGAAATGCATTGTTTTTTAAACTGATAGCCTCTCAAATTAATTGATTTCTAACGAATTATTCATTATAAAATTTTTTTTCAATCAAAACTACAATTCACATATTCTTTACATCTATTCTCCAATTTTTTTTTATGAATATGACACAATTATTACGTAATTCTTTGCAATATTAAAGCGCGCGAAGATTGCTCTTACTTTGATGCTCTTTGTACGTCTTCTTTTGCCCACGCTTAGCTATCAAACAGCGAATCTCTTTTGCATCGGAATATTGAAATCATCTTGCACATAATTCAGTCGATACGACTCATTATTAACTCTTGTACAAGAGAGTACGCTTTTCTATTACTATCTCATACCAAAGAACGAGGCGCTTTTGTATTTGATTCTTTTAGCCACGTGGCGAAATAAAGATCACTGTAATTACTCAAAATGCGCATACAGAAGAAATAAGGTGGAATCTAAAGAAGTTTTCCACATTTTTACATTATGCAACACATGCCACGTATATAAAATTTTAGGTTTACTCTTAAAATTCTTTCATTCTTTCTTATATATTGCGCAGAAGGCTCTTCCTCGATATCTCTCTGCTATCTTCTGGAAATTTTCCTGAATTGATAACGCATCTTCAAGAGAGGAAATTTTGCGAAAAGTATAAGGATTATGGCTTTTACATGATAATATGACGGTATGCTAGTAGCCGTAAGAGAAGCCAGAGAGCGACGGCATTGAAATCGTGCTGCGCAAGACGATTTGGAGCGGCTACTATTCTGAATGAAGAGCGTATTTTTCTGGAACGTAAAAGCCTCCATCAACTCATTATACTACCACAGATTTTTCGCTAAGTGAGAAAATTTACCGTTTACTTTTTTCTTTCTAATCACATTTTTCCGTGTTTTCCTTGCCGATCAACTAAATCCCTTAAACCCGTGTCAGACTATGGGTTGACAATTACGATTGACGGTTGCCCTGTTCTATTTCAGCCAATTACGTTCAGACAGATTCGTTGCATCGTGATTGGCTGAAATAGAAACCGAGCGATCGTAGTCGGTAATTTATTCCAAACAACACGGTTTAAAATACATTTGAAATCGTGTAAGAAGCGTAAATTTAAAGTTTGATACGTTTTTTAGACTGTTTAATAAACGTTACAAAAACATTTGTAAGACGACTTGTAACGTTTATTAAGCGTGTTTTTTTTCTCATTTAAAATACACTGTTCAGTATGAAACACTTTAATGTTTTTTAATAAACATACGAGTACATATTTAAGGTTAATAATGTCTATTTAATGTTTTTATTATATAACATAAAAACGTTTTGGCTAAACGTTTTATAAACATTACTATTTGCTTGGTATAATTTGATATGGACTTTATAGTCTCTCATTATGAAAGGAGAACGAAGAACTAATTCTTTCTAAAATGTTAATATTGTTCTAAACATATCTTTGAATAAAAATATCGCAATTTCGTAACGTTGAAAAATTTTATTATAATTCTTAATATTTTCTCCATGTTTTATTTCAATTTTTTAAGATGGCGTCTATATTTTTCTCTCAAAAGTTCTGTACGATTGCCAAATCGACTACCAAATGCTGAATTCAACGGGTTACCATTTCCTTGAAATAATCTTTGCATCCTTCGTAATCTTTTTGAGCAGATACATAAAAATTTAAACTCTTATGAATGGTCGAATGGTCTAAATGGGATACTTGAGATCTACAGAGCGCTCTTTGAAATTTTGTCTTTTATCTGTTCTATGTTCGCATCTCTGGTAATTTCTTCACACTCGATCGAGTCTTTTCCTTTACCGATCACTGTTTATAGATATCGAGATGAAACGATCGATTTATTATTTCATATTAGAAAAACTTTTAACGTGTTATTTATTTATATTTTTAGAATTAATATTTACGTAGCAGTTTCTTGTAATCACACGATTTATTTTGATTCGTAGTTTAGGTAATCATACAAACGTCCCTCTATGAATTTGTCGAATAATCAAAATTATACACAGTTTCTCCTGGGATTTCCTCTACTGTCTTATCTGATTTTGCGTTAGCATAATATTACTCTCACGCCTCTGATCGAATATCTTGGTAAGGAATTCTTTATTCGCGCTTTATTCGCCTTCAGCCGAGCGCGATTGCGACGAATACCAATTTTGACGAGTGGCCTTTGACCCCGTTTTCACGGCTGAGTGGCCCACTTTCTTTTCCTTCGTCGCTTTTGTTTACATCTACGATGCGATCTCGGAGCACGGCGAATCTCGGCCGATCGTAAACGCGTCCCCAGAGAGAAACGAAAGAAAATAAACCACACGGGAAAAGCGAAATAAAGTGCACGCCGTGGAAGCATGATTTTGGAATTCACTCGTTGAACCGTGAATTTCCACATCGCGGAGACTTAGCGGCACGATGGATGAACGGCTAGGCGTTACAAGACCCATGATGCGTCCGTCGGTTATTCTATTGATGGATGAATCTTCAAAGAACAAAATAAAATTCAGAATTACTTGCATCTCCAATTCATTTATTTTAAAATGCAGATGTTGATGTCTCGATCTTCCTGGATTTATTTTGTATCTACGCGTGTTCTTCTATCCTGTGTGCTTACGTGCTTGGATCACTAAGGAAGGTGTAGAAAGGAGAAGCTGCACGCGGATTTGCATGACACATGGAAATCATGAATATGCAATGACATCAAGATAAAAAGAAAGAAAGTAAGATAGATAGATAAATAAATATCGCCATTTATTGAACGCTCTATACAGGATAAAAATCTTTTCAATGCGCGTTATGACAAGATATACATACATTATAGATTACATCACGCTTGGTAAAATGTTTTCTTGTAGCAATCAAAATTTGGTTAAATATATACCGAATAAAAATTTTTGATTAAAGTTACCGAACAAAACTGTAGTTTTATGCAAATTAAATTGTTTTAATGATATAAATCAATATTTTTTGCCATTTATAAAACAGAAAAATTATTTTGCAAGGGCAACTGGATTTTTTGTTATATGAACAAAATATTTGATTGCTGCTAAAAAAATGTCTCCACTACATAGTTTCGCTGAAGGTACTAACTTTTTTCCTAGTGCAGTTCACAAATTAATTGTTGTTCATAATGTGATTTGTATAATAATTAGAGAGAGAGAGAGAGAGAGAGAGAGAGAGAGAGAGAGAGAGAGAGAGAGAGA